>NC_025702.1:16231940-16270985 GCF_000633955.1 Camelina sativa
TTTTTTTTTTTTTTTTTTGTTGAAATTTGAGTAGATAACAATTAGGCTCTGCTCTGTTATTTCGCAAGGTCATGTAACTGCGTCTCGAGTTAAGTCTTAACCAACCTAGAATTGACCAAGCAAACTAATTAAAGGATCTCAATGTACATGACATACCTTTTTTATTCAAATGGCACGGAAGAAAGTTATTAGCAAACAATATCCCGAATAAATCAAAGACATTTAATTTAACATCAGCTAACTAATTCATAACTAAACCCAAACCCCAAAGATTTATAACAATTGCAATGACACGAGAAGACTTAAATAACAGATGCGAACTCATGAAGTAGGCATTGTATGCAGCTGTGCTGATTTAAACGCTGCTCAAAGTTGTTTGTTAATGAAGACGACATATTCTATATTTATCAACAACCACCACTACAGTCTACACACACCCCCAACCTTACTTTTAAAATGATGCACCTATTACATTTTCTATATATACAGTTTGATAATGTCTAAAGAACAAGTTATCTGGGCCTTAAAGCCCACAAGGGCCTTTATCAATTAAAAATGGTCATGATATCATTCTCATGATAACGATCATGCATGTCAAGCTCTATAATACAATTATACAAATCAAAATCTCCAAACTCTGAAGTTAATGAAAAAGATGACGGTGATAAAATCGATCGAATCTTTTGAAAGAAACAAGTACTCAACACATAAGTGAAGAAGATTAGTTTATGATTTTTCTCATTATTTCTCCTTGATCATTACAATTACATTACTGTTCCTTTATATAGCTTTAGGATTAGGTTAAGTGGTATCTTCATCCTCTAAACATTGGGAAAACGTGCTATTTTCCCATCAAAACTATCGTATCGTATTAGATGGAGCTAGAATTTTGACCTCGTTTTAGATATCCTCAAAAAAAGATCTCTCAACCTATATCTCTCCAAATCTAAAGTTCTCATTTACTTCTCCATATTTTTTTGTTTAATCGATTTACAAATTAAACTGCTAGAAAACCAGTCAAACCCGATTGACCTTATAAACCCGACCCGGTCTAAGAATTTTTATAACCCGATCAGAAATTCTCAAATCTAAGAACCCTAAAATCATAAACACCGTCTCTTGCATTGGGGCAATATGTTTAAGGTGGGTACATAAACCCAGCCAATTTCCTACCAAACTCTCGCTTATCCACCACTCGCGCCAAGAGAATCCCTAATCATTTATGTTCTTAATTGATTTTGGAGTTGAAAAAAATTCGTAATTTGAGAATTTTTTTTGCAGATTTTATCTTCATTTCTGATCGGATTGATGTGTTCTTGGTTCAGTGAACCATGATTCCAATCACCGTAACTTGAATAAACCAAACTAAGAGTTTTGGAACTGCAATCGTCTATAAAAAGGACCACGTGAATCTCCATTATATACAACAATTATGATTGATCTTTTATGTCAATTTGGTTGAATTGTTTATTTGATTTTTCTTGGATGTAGTGGATTTTCTGGGTTGGACGGACCATTCATCCGAGCAGCCTTCATTTTGGGTTTTTAGAAGTTCACAGTTGCTGTATCTTTGTTTGCAGTCATATTTGTTTAAATGGATTTGTCTATTTCTTCTTCTCTCTGGGTTATTTGATGTGGATGATCTGGTTAAACGTTAATGGAAGTATGATATAGGGTGCAAATGGATGACTTAAATTAATAGGTTGAATAAGTTTAATGATCATTCAGCCAATTTTTTTCCATTTGAGATAAATAAGTTGGAAAACTTATTCAATCCATTCAACCAAAAAAACTGGAGAAATGAACAAATTATAAAAGAAATTTGTTCAACTATTTCATCTCCTATGGATGAATGAGTTGAATGCTATTCGACCAATTTTATTCAACTCATATTTTTTCAACTCATTCATCCCTAATGCAACCATTTCCACCCATAATGTTCGTCGAGATGAGGAAAAGAGATTTTAAAAAAAAAGAATTGGTGATTTAATTATATAAACGGGTCAAAATCAGGTTGAAATCGGTTTACAACTTTTGTTAGTTGGTTAGACAACCAATAAACCAATTAAACCTATATTTATGGAGAAATTGATGAGAATTATGGATTCAGGGAGATTTAGAAATAAAATTTTGGATTTGGAGAGATATAGGATGATAGACATTTGTGCAGAGATATTTAAGACTAAGTCAAAGTTCCGGCTCTAGACGTTTTCCCCTAAACATTTGAACCTATTGGTCAGCACAACATCTTAACTAAGACAGCTGGAATTGCTTTTGCTTTTAGAAACTTCACTGCAGCTTCCTTATTCAGATGAGCTTGGGTTCTTCTTAATGGACTCAGAAGCCTTCTTCTTAATGGACTCAGAAGCCTTAATGGGCTCGGATGTTTTGCGTTGCCAGACTTGCTTGATGGGCTGCAACTTAGGCCCATTACCCATAGACTTTGTCTTCTTGTTGTCGGAAGCTGAAGTAGAAGAAGCTTCTAGGTTAAGCTGCTTCATTCTCTCTTCCTCTTCCTTCTTTCTTGTCGGCGAGCGATAGATCTTAGGTTGCTGTCTAATATCTTTCTCATCGTTACTGGCAGTGGCCGGCGTGGTGCGAGTCCATGGTGTATGGATTCCAATGTCCGCACCAGAATATTAACTCTCGCCTCCTTTGGAAATCCCAACTGGGATTTTTGTAATTAGGGACTACAGAGGCCCATACAATTTTAATTAGAACAGCCCATCAGCCAACTATACCTAAGCAAGCCGCAAGCGTAGATTCGATAATAAACAACCCTAAAAAAATCAAAATATTACTGTTAAAACCGAATATTAAAGATAAATTGGACTTTAATATTTTGCTTCTTCTCTTTTGTTTGGTTGGACTTTTTAGAAACTAATAATAATTCCAAAAGCTAAGTTGGACTTTGCGAGCATTATAACAAATACTAAAATGGACAGTTTGTTAATCGGAAAAATGTCGTTTTAACCACGAACTTACACAAAAACGTCATTTAAACCATCAACTTTGTCCGCGGCCATTTAAAACATATAGTTGCAGTTGATTCTCTGTTAAAACATGAAACATAATTGACCAGGCCAAAAACCCCAGGTCGTAATTTCGGATGACGGAGCAATTAACACCCGTTAACCCCCGTTAGTTCCTCTGTTACGCTGTTGTTAACAGTTCCGTTAAAGATAAAAACAACGTCGTTTTATCCACGACTCAGAAGGCTAAAAATCCCCAAATCCCTTGTATTCGTCAAGGACCCCAAATGCAAGCTCACGGATCACAAGTGCCACCAGTTGGGTCACAAACACATCAAGAACCTCCAAGGCAAGCTCACAGATCACAAACTAATCAAGGATCCCAAGGGGAAGCTGAAGGATCCCAAGGACAAGGACTAGATCGATTTGCAACATGGTTTGAGTGTTCCTCCTAGATTAGGTTTATGAATGTGATGTTTTTTTTTTTGGTGAAGAATGGATTGTTGTTGTTTTTTAACCTATTGTTTTATCATGGTTTGTTGTCTGGATGTTTTCTCTTTATTAAACTCACTTTGGTACTTTAAATCTCTCTTATCTGAAGCAAAGACATAGTTTATCATTACCAAAGCCACATATAACATACAACACCAAAAAAACACAACATCAAACACACTAGTAACCAAGATGCATTGTTGGTTTTTTAGTTTTAATCATTAGGAGCACTATTACAATGAAAGTTAAACAAAGACACACCAAGCACAATTTGATAATCAATTTCCAATTCTTAATTTCTCTTCTGTTTTACATTGCATCATCCATCAACACTTCAATATGAGCCTTTAACTCATCAATCTGGACAGCAACCTCAGATTTGGCACTGCTTAACTCGCTCTCAATGTTAGTCAGTTTAGGTAAAGCCTCAATAACCTCCTCATAAACACCATTTTCGACCCATTTAAACAAATGGTCCTGCTTTTACGAAATATTTTTGATTATCACATAACTATAAAAACACACACACAATCATATATGAATCACTTACATCTCCTCTGGTTGGACAACGGAAATAAGGTCTTCCTGGGTTCTGTTTCAAGCTTGATGTGTAGATGGCGATGTCTAAACCGCAATGACATTTTAAAGGAAAACAATGGCACCAACGTCCTTTGTTCTCACCACTCAATTGTCCTGAATTGCAACTCATACTCGATTCGTTCGTGTAGAGGTGAAGATGACAAAAAGAAAATTTGGGGCTGTAATTGTGAGGAGAAGACGAAGATTTGCGATTTGGGGATTTTTTTTCTTCTGCTCTGAGTTGTGGATAAAACAACGTCGTTTTTATCTTTAACGGATATGTTAACGATAGCGTAACAGAGGAGCTAATAGGGGTTAACGAGTGTTAATTGCTCCGTCACCCAAAATTACGACCTGGGGTTTTTGGCCTGGTCAATTATGTTTCATGTTTTAACAGAGAGTCAACTGCAACTATATGTTTTAAATGGCCGCAGGCAAAATTGATAGTTTAAATGACGTTTTTGTGTAAGTTCATGGTTGAATACATTTTTAGTCATCTTTATTTTTTGGGTTGACGTATTGCATTAAATATTGGGTAAGATAAAAATAGCGAACAAAATTAAGCCTGTAGCATGCTTTTTGTCAAACTTACTCAGTAAAAACAAAAGAACAGCTTTTCTATTATAAATAGTGGTAGTGTTGTATCATCCTATTTACTCTAACTTCTAAAAAGAAAGAACAAAAAGAAAAATCTCTAAAAATGAAACTCTCTCAGTTTGCGAAACTTGTCATCATCATCACGCTTATTGCATATCTGCCACTGGTAATTGAAACTCTCTCATCTCCATGCTAATTGATCATCTTTAATCCACTCGTGACTCGTTTTTTTTTTTTGTTTTTTGAATCTTTAATCCACTCGACTTTGACACAATCTTTCATTGATTCCCACAGCTACCAAAACTGGTTATGAGAAGAAGAAGAAAGGTTTTGAGGAGAAGAAAGTACAAGCCGGAACGAAGTGGGTCGGAGCCGTGTACGGAGGACGATTGTGGGTTCGTCTGCCGTCACCGTGATCTACTCCCGTACGGTTGCCCCGGCGTCAACTGCTTTTGTTTGGATTAATTACAAAAATTATCTGAAATTAAACGATATTAAAGTTATGTAAAAGTTACTTTTACTCAGTAAAAAAAGAAGGAAATAAAGAACGGCTTTTACCTATACTTTTTGTTCAGATTAAAGAGCATTACTACACTAATTTCTTGTACATGGTATTTGTTCAAATTAAAGAGTATAAAATTAGTAGTAACCTCATCGATTTTACAATCATACTAGTCGTATTATAAAGAAACAAATTTGTATAAAACGTAGCTGATAGATTAAATATCTATAAAAAAAGTATGGTATAAAATTACAAGTACAACACACAACTTTTCACCAAATTACAACAAATCTAAACACTTTCAATAGTTAAAACTTTGTTCGTAGTTTACTCATGGAAATGCATTAAATTTTCAACTAAAATTGTAACCAACAACCACCATATAAGTAGAAAGTAAATTAAGGAAGTGGAAAACCAACTGTAGACTCTGCTAATTTCTGAAGATATCAAAAATGTAACTATATAGTTTACCAAGACAAATCCTTATACTTGATGCTGTGAAAAACAACGGACTTGAAGCATTTGAAAGTTGTTTTCAATCAATTAATGATACTAAAAATTGCAACAAACAAAAACTTGTTTAATTTAGGGAAGATGTTACCGGCGTAAGTTTAATTTGGTAATATTAATCACATACGCTACCTATTAACTAACTACAAGACAACAACAACAAAAAAAGAAGGCACCATTTTCATAATAATTAAAAAAGAAATATATATATATATATATATATATATATATGAGAATGAAGGAAAATGTGAGGGAAAATCCAGCTCATAATTTATTTTCAAACAGTATGCTTGCTATATTTGTTATTAATTTTGTACAGAAATGTGATATTTATTGGTAACTAAGAAAAATAGCCACAAAGAAATACTAAGAACTACCATAAAAAATTATATATATATATATAATATTCACTAATTAATCATTATCTTATGTTAATAATACAGCTCAAAGTTCAAGCCATGTTTTTTAAAATGACATGTTATTAACATCTGTACCCTTATATTTTGAAAATAGTATACGCTACATTTAATATTTTGGATATGTGATTTTTACTGATAACGTGCTACAAAGAAATACAGATTAATATAAATTATAACACATAAATAATCAAATCATCACGCAAGATGATGTGAATTACACAACAGAGAAATCACATTTATCTCACAGTTTATTGTCAACAAAATTTTCAACCTTCGTTAAGTCATAACTTTTAACTTATTATGGAGGTTAATTTACTGTTCAAGTTGAATTAATGCTACCTACACCTTGTATACTTTTGCAATTACACGAATCTGCTGGCATCCATTGCTTGCCATTTGTTATGTTTATGGTCGTTCTAGCTAGGGTTAATGATACATCATTGTACTTTTGTAATTAGACATTTAATTTTAGAGGCTCAGAAAGAAGTTGTTACTATCTGTATTATGAAAAAAAAAATTGTATGTCGAATTATATTATTCGTAAGGCAACATTTATAATGTGATTTGAGATCGTAAGATTACTACATTGACAATAAAAGGTGACCAAGAAGAAAACAAAACATAATTATGAACACATTATTTTATTGAAATTACTGAAAGGTAACACCTACGAACGATGAACCGAAGAAGAAAACATAACATAATTATGATTCTAATTCTATCATATTGACATTATTAAAAAGGTTTATTATAGTCACATGGGTGCTTGCTATGGATTTTTACGACTGAATCAGATAATTTTCTTTCCTAATTGAAAAGGTTATTATAATCACATGGGTGCTTACTACGGGATTCTTACGACTTCAGAATTCAGATAATTTTCTTTCCTAATTTGGTGTATTTCATTAACACGTCTAATTTAATATAGAGTTATTAAAAAATAAGTATATATATATAGAGAGAGAGTTATTGCAGGATGATAGAGTTATTGAACACGTCCAAAGCCCAGTGAGAAATTGCCCAAATAATAGAGTTATTGAACCAACAACACTGATAAATAAAATACAAAACAATATAGAAAAGTTTGAAACTGGAGATTGTTGAAATTAGGATGTGAATCGGGTTGGTCTGACCCGCCCAGTCCAAAACCTGTAAAATTCATATATATATGTTTGAGCTCGGTTTGGTTTGGCTCCAAATATTTCTTTGTCTATATTTCAATATCCCGGTCTCGGTCCTAACATGATTTAAAGACATTTCAAGTTTTTTCTAACTTATTTTACAAATCAAAAATTCAAACTTATAAATTTTAAAAAAATTTAAAAGTACACTACAAAATTGATATAATACTTTTTGTTTTATACTGCGATGTATGGCATGTTAATTAGTACTCATATTTAAGCATATCAATTAAACGAAAGTACGTTAGGCGGATGTGACCGCATGTTTAAATATTTTAATCAAAAAAAATATTTTGTAAATACTATTGTAGGATGATTGTCTGCAAGTTAAGATCTTTAAATACAATACGTTGCAGGACGAGTCTATAACATATGACGGATTTAAACTATTAAACCAACACTAAAACTATTTATTTAAATATTTCATGCATATATTATATATTTATAACCATAGTTTAGAATTAATTAAGTTATAAATGATATCCATATTTACATAGCCGTGCCAATGGTTATGGAGGCCAGAGGCACAAAAAAAAATTACATAGCAAAAATTTGCAAGATATTAACTCTGATAGATATTTTTTTTCCTTTTTTCTACCAAAATTACTTAGTTTTTCAAAATCAACACTTTTAACAGTGTTCAAAAAGCGGTCTAGGCGGCCGTATAGGCGCTCAGTAGACGCCTAGATGACCGCCTAAACCGCTTAAAATTACATAAATTTTATTTTAATATTTATTTTTCATTTTTAACTACATATATTTAAATTATTAAGTTTTATATCTATATATGTAATTATAAACATTTATATGTTGTTAATAAAGCTTAAATAAATGTATTTTTCTTAGTTTTATTTATAATTTTTTATTTTTTATTTTTTCTAACATATATTTTTATATAATTTTATATATAAAATGTTTTATGTTGTAAACGCCTAAACCGCCTAAAAACTGTCTAGGCCCCGACTAAGCGTTCGAGGCGCTAGGCGCTGGGTCACCGCCTAGATACCGCCTAGCGCTTTCTTGAACACTGCTTTTAACTAATTCATTAAATATTTAGTATTAAACCAAGTCATTTAATATGTCTAATGACATTTCAGTTTTTTACTTTATTTATAGATAATTACTAATTTCAGAAAAACCTCATCTAAGTCTTTCGATTAAAAGATCTAAGCTTCTCTGCTCTAAAGGGTTTAATCTCACCAATTTAAGGGCTTCTTGATTTTTTACTGAAAAAGAGGCCATAGACGGTGGTTTCTTTTTGATGCACTGAGTCACGACTCTACATATTTATTATATGAACTACAAAATATACAAACATGGCAAAGAAAAAACAAATATTTTATTTATATCGGTTCGACTAACATTTTTTTTTAACTCTAATTCATATTGAAATAAAAGATGTCGGACAAAAAGAATTGAAATGATGCAACAATATGTAGAGAGAAGACAAACACCGGAAAATAAAACTCCAACAATAAGACTATCATTTTAATAATTAAAAAAATATTAAAATATATTTAAAACACAAATAAAATAAATTTTTGTTCCGCGGTGTACCGCGGGTTCAATCATAGTTTATATAAAGTCCCATGTAAACCATTAAAGATTAAGAAAGCAGAAAATTGAGCAGAATATTAGTGTTATTTTTTTGTTGACATCTCAGCCAAAAAAATAGTTAATCACTTAATTATATATTGAACCACACTGATAAAAGTGTATATAGAAACGACATACTACTTTCATAGTACGTTATCAATTAATTATTCGAATATATATTTGTTTTGTATGTTAAAGAAATTTTTTCTCGAGTTCGCCCTAGCCGCTTTGCTCTCTGGCACATTCCTCAAGTTTGCTTCTTCCGGCGGCGTCGATTTGGATCGGCGCCACTAAGACTTTGTTCCATCGTTCCCGTGCTCCCCTCGTCCATCTAAGCTTACCGTTCGACTGGTTCTTTAGTGAACGCACCGAAGGTTCACCGCGTCTTTGCTCCGCGACTTTGGCCATGCTTCAGCTTCAAACACCTCCCTTCCCTTTGTCTCTTCCGGTGGCGGCTCCTTGCAAGGTGATTCTCACGAGCTTCCAGCCTTTCACAATCAGATCTGAGACTTCCCAAAGCCTTTGTAACCTTGTCGCTCGTCTCTGTCACACTCCATTAAAGCCAACCCTATCATCTCTCTGTTCCTTGGATCTAGATGATCCCCTCACCAAGCGTTTTGCTTGGCCGAGTCTAGACAAAAGCTCTGTGTTGATGTTGGAGCTATGTGAGAGCTCGACAAGGCCCCAAGACCCAACCTTGCACCTCATGATAACATGTTTATTCCAAATCCATCTTTCCTTTCTCGTAGCTTATTATTGGTTCGATTCATGAAGTCAGTTGTCCGAAGACTGCAACTGGAATATATTCACCCATGTTTGCTCTGTTGTTGCAAAGATTTTTTGAGTTTCCTGTCCGTAGAGTTGGTTAGGATCCCTACCAATGACAACCAGCCTTTGAGAAGGTCCGACATTATGATCTTGGCCCTATGGAGCCATGGTTACCGGTACCTCTTGAATCTACCCTCTATGTTTCAGCTGTTCTCTGAACTACTACAAACGTTAATCTGCTATATAGGATCTGAAACCAGAAGCTTGAGGAAGCTCGACATTATGATCTTCTCTCCAAGGAGAGAAGGTTACCGAAACCTTCCCACTATTCTCTCATTACCTTCCATGTGCCGTGAACATTGCCATATACAAATCATCAAAGTCTGGAAGGTTGCTCCTCCTTGCCAAAGTCTAGAGAGTTTCGACATTATGACCATTGCTCCACGGAACATGGTTACCGAATCCTCCTCAAGCAGGCCATCCCCAAACCTAACCCCCTCTCAACATCCCAATGTCATCTTGATAAGGACCAATTACCACATTACCGCTGTTTATGCGACTGTGGCGTCGGATCATCTTGAGTTAGCTTGCGGTTTGGTGCTCCTATGCTCAAGCCTCCAATATCTCTGGTTTATGATTGTCGATCAATTTATCTCAACTTCTGATGCTTTTGTTTGTTACGAACCTTTGTCTTGGAAATCTCTAAACCTTTGTACCTTTGATATCTTGTTTGGTTGAATGAAATCAAGCTCTGTTTGTTCAAAAAAAAAAGTATGTTCAAAGAATTATAAGGCCACAGGCCCAAAAAGATTAGTTTTTGAGATTCGAACACATGATGTCTTATACTCTCTTCCATTGTTTATATCAATAGGCCAAACCCCTGTTTTAAAACAGGGCCGCCTAATCGCTGATCGGGACACTACCGCTGCAATTATGAACAATTCGGTCTAAGGAATCGTTGAAAATCGGCTGAATAACTGATTTAATAACCAAAAATCTCAACAAATATTTGATGGGCCTTAAAATTTGAGTGGGCCTCAGCTTCTCCCCTCTACGTCAAAACATTAAACTATATATAAGTGAAGTTGTGAGCACCTCCTTCCCCCATCAACCGATGTGGGATATGAGATTTTTAATTATGACTTTTTAATTTGTTTTTTTCTCTCTTTTCATTGTTTTTCCTTCTCTTTTTTTTACAGTAATTCTTTATTTATATACTAGTAAGACTATTTTGTAATTATAAGACTATTCACTATATATTTTTGTCAGATGTATATTCGTTAGTTGAAATTATAATTAATAATGCCTAAACTTATCTGTACATATATATTTGACATAAATCTATAAAGTTAATGAATTATATTTAATTTAATATAATATAATATATAAAATTAGTCTCTATTTAAATCTTATTTAATTCCTGAT
The DNA here is from genome assembly GCF_000633955.1 of Camelina sativa. NCBI lineage: Eukaryota > Viridiplantae > Streptophyta > Magnoliopsida > Brassicales > Brassicaceae > Camelina > Camelina sativa. The sequence continues at coordinate 16,242,982 of NC_025702.1, forward strand.
TTCTATGCTATGCGCTAGACCCGAACGTCTATATGTCAAATAGGGCCGATTTTTTAACCAGGGGGCCAAACTAACTATATGTCAAACAGGGCCGATTTCAGATCTATATTATTTTCGGCCACAAGCTGAAGATTGTGTCTTCGGCCGGCTCTGTGTATGGGCTTAGTCTCCTCCTAAATTTATCTTTCGAAATAATGGTAGATTTGTTGTCAACTTAAATTAATTAATTTGCTGCATAGTAACCATGTTTTTATTTTGCAGCGAATAAATAACCATTGGGTTCTCTCCATTAACCACTTCGTGCCCGTTACAAATTTGCAGAGTTCTCATTTCAAGAGTTCCTAAAGCCCCTTTATTCATAACGTCAAACTATTTGCACGAAGATGTGATAGTCTTTTCATTTTCCCTTAGCTCATTTCACACCACTTGGCATATACTATGCATAGATACTATTAGCTAAACTATTTTAGTATTAGCATTTGCTATTAGATATAAAAAGCTTTTTTTAGTGAAATGTGTTAGTTATATTGCAAATGAAAATAAAGAAGACTGTTGCCAAACAAGTATTATTTCCTAATTATTGTATATTATTCTATAATTGACTTATATATATTCTTTACGTTGTTCGTAGATATTCTCTTAATAATGACATAATATAAAATACAATAGGAAACTGGAGAGGATTTTGGAAAACTATCGATTTGAAAATTTAGTGACTAATACGTATAGATCCTTATAGTAATCAATAAACAAATATCAATATTTTCTAGTTATCAGATTTTGTAGTCTTCCTTGCTCATTGTTTTCAACTTCGGACGGGGGTGAAAAATACCATAGCTATAAGGTTTTTTTTTTAAAGAAAGGAATTTAATAGGTCATTCATTCTTTTGATTTTATATAGAAACTCATTAAGTTCTCTCATATTCCTTATTACTAGCTAAACTCTCTCCTTTTGATTTGTGCTCTCCTCTCCTTTCTACTAATTAATCTTTTCTTCTTCTTCTTTTTTTTTTCCATGGAAGACCGGCGCCTTGTCCATGGAGCTGCACCGCCGTTGACAGCCGTGGATAGATTCTTGTACGGCCAAAAGAATGATGCCTTGTTTTCCAAGAAACAAGAGTGTTCTAGAGACCAAGCCATCGTGAAGACGAAAATGTCGATGATTGAAACTAGAAGCAATAACAGAAAGAACACAACGTTTGGGCCGACGAGGGAGAAACACTTGGTCCTTACTGGCGGTAACAGAAGCCCTATTGGAGAAGTGGTGACTATTAAACGTGCAGCCAGATATTCTCAAAACAGTACGAAGAAACGATCTTACATGAACCTCATCAAAGGGCAATGGACAGCGGACGAAGACAGGTAGATATAGATCGATAAATGTTTATGTAGATTGATTCATGCATGCATCTATACAAGAGTCAAAAAAGATTTAGTATATGCGTTTGTTACTACGAACTTTTATATGTATAGGAAGTTGATAAGATTGGTGAGGCAACATGGGGAGAGGAAATGGGCGATGATATCGGAGAAAATTGAGGGAAGAGCTGGCAAACAATGTCGTGAGAGATGGCATAATCATCTCCGTCCTGATATAAAGGTTTATATCTAGATCTCTCTCCGTATAACTTAGTTTCGTCTAGATCTAGGGTTCTGACATAAGTCCCTCGATCTCTTTTTTTTTGCCAAAAAAATAAATTCAGAAAGATGGATGGAGTGAAGAAGAAGAAAGGGTTCTTGTGGAATCTCACATGAGAATCGGGAACAAATGGGCAGAGATAGCTAAACTCATACCAGGACGGACTGAGAACTCTATCAAGAACCATTGGAATGCGACCAAACGACGTCAAAATTCAAAACGCAAACACAAACGCGAATCAAAAGCTGATAACAATGATAGCGATGGCTCTCCCTCAGCTAAAAGGCCATGCATTCTCCAAGACTACATCAAAAGCATCGATAATAATGGCATTTACAAGAACGACAATGACGAGAACAAGAATGAGACCACCATCAGTGTTATTTCTACACCTAATCTTGAACGTCAGATCTATTCTGATGGAGATTCCGCATCGTCCATCCTTGACGATCCATATGACGAAGAGCTGGTTTACCTGCAAAACATTTTTGCAAACCACCCGATATCTCTTGAGAATATAGGTTTGAGCCAAACTTCGGATGAGGTAACTCAGTCTTCATCATCTGGGATCATGATCAAGAGCCCTAACCTAAAATTGCACAACAACATTGGAACTCATCATCAAGAGGCAAGGATCGCAGCTCCGGCAAGTACACCCCACCTTGCGTCTGATATGTACTTATCTTATTTGTTGAATGGTACGACGTCGTCCTACTTTGACACTCTTTTTCCGTCTTCCTCATCTTCCACGTCATCCACCACCGTAGAGCACGGAGGCCACAACGATTTTCTTGAGCCTCAAGCTAACTCTACAAGTGAAAGAAGAGAGATGGATCTGATAGAGATGATCTCTGGTTCTATTCAAGGTAGCAACATCTGCTTCCCATTGTTCTAGCTTCCAGTACCCCCATGATCATGTGATGTTACGTTATATGATTGTTCTATCTATATCCATCTCTTCCTTTGTTTAATAATTTTGTCCTTTAAGTTTCTCTGAACTTTCTGTAGACCATAAGTTTCAAGCTGCTTTTCGTATCAAAATAAATCAAGGTTCATGACCTAGAACTTTTTTTCTTCTTCGAATTATAGATAAATCCTTTTTTTTTGGTTGTTCTCACCTTACGTTATGTTGTTTAAGTAATTAAGTGGCTAATTTAGACTTTAGAGATTAGTGTGAAATTGATTCCCACTTACGTTACGACATTAGTATTTATCTCTATTTACGTCCACTAATTCTATTATATTTTTGTACTCAAGTTAAACCAGTAACCTTTTTTTATTCAAAAAGAGTTGAACAAACTTAACAAACAAAGGTACAAAAAGTGCATATATATCATAATAGGTATTTTTGTAGGTGGAGAAAACATAGGAAAAGTAGGTTGAATAAACTTCAAATGATAAACATATTTACCATAATACCCATAATTAGTATTTTAATCATGCAACCACCTCACCACGAGGTTGCAAGTAAACACGTAACCCGTTCTTCATGAAAAGCGTTAGCGACATCTTTTGCTCGACGCGGTGACCGGGGACCGGAAACACCCGGTAACGGAGGAGAACGGCTGAAGCCACCGACTTCATCTGAAGGTAAGCTAAATCCTTTCCTAAGCAAGTCCTTGGTCCGGCGTTGAAAGCTACAAACTTGAAACCATCTTTGGGAGTCTCGAACCGCTCACCGTCGGCTGTGAGCCACCGTTCCGGACGGAACTCGAGACAGTCTTCGCCCCAAATCGTTTTCATCCGTCCTATCGAGTAAATCGAGTAGGTCACCGTCGAGCCTCTTGGCACGAAAGTCCCGTCCGGCAAAACGTCGTCCTCTACGACGTACTTGAAATCCTGGTTATTTGAAACGTTACTAATACGTTATACATAGCTCTTTATTACAGCATGAATTATAAGGAGTGATAAGAAACCTTAAAATTAAATGATGAGATAATTTTGCGTAAATTTTGTCATTTTCTTTTTGGTAACTCAAATTAAGTATTTCCCTAAAAGTTAATTATGATTGTAACAGTCATTTGATTCTAGCTTAAAAGGACAAATTACGGAAGTAACTAGTTGCTAGTCATAAATTAGAAACTTCTTTATAGGTCATATATATATTTAGGCATTAATTCAATATCTATATAAAAATTAATTATGTTTATTTTTAGTTTAGGTCTTTTATGCAAATCTCTCCTGGCGATAAGCGTTACTTATGTTGTTTCCAAAGACGAAATAATTAAAAATTAAATGATGGATTAGATATTCACCTGAGGCACAGAAGGGTATAAACGCAGCGTTTCAGCCAAAGCAGCCTTAAGGTAAACGAGCCTATCTGCCTCGTCGAACTCTAACGGCTCCTCCGTCCACTTCTCCTGGTCATCGCCACGTGTCTCCTTCAAAACCGTCGATAACTCATCAACGATCTTCTTTTCCACCTCCCGGTTATTCATGACGAGCCAGAAGAACCAGCTCAAGGCCACAGAAGATGTGTCACGACCGGCGAGAACAAAGTTGAGCGCGATACGCTGAAGAACATCAGTCGGAAGAACGTTGCCGTTTACGTCACGTTTCTTCAAGAAACGCGACAAAAGATCATCGGAGGGAGAGTTTTTGCGAGCGTCGATTGCATCGTTCATGTAAGTTTCAACGACTTCAAGACTCTTCTTTAGCTTATCCTCCGATCCAATCCCCATCGCTTTCTGAATCCTCCACAAGAAACCGGTGTAGAGAAGTCTCTTTAAAGTAGCCTCCGTCGCGGTGTCAAAGGCGACCGAGAACGGATTCTCCGGTAGATCCAAGGAGAGCGTCTCCGGGTCTTTCCCAAAAGTGAGACCACAAATGTTGTCAAAAGTCAACCTCAGAAACAAATCTTGAAGATCAACCGGTTTGTTGTTTTTCACCGCCCGGTCTAATATAAGCCATAACCGGTTCTTGATAGTCCCGTTAACCCACCGAGCCATCGCTTGTCTAAGAGTTCTAGTAGTGAACTCAAGCGCTGCTGTCTTACGTTGCATGAGCCACGTGTCACCGTCGCTGTTGAAGATCCCTTGTCCTAACAGGTCGTGGAAAGCAGCTCGCCACATCGGACCTTTAGGGTAGTTATCGAACCGTGTCTTAAGGATATGCTCGACGTTTTTGGGGTGACACGTCACGGTGTAAAACCCTTGCGTCTTGGCTACGAAAGGTATCACCATGGTGCATGTTTGATACGTACCACCGGTTGCTCGGAGATTATCAGCGATCCAATCATGAATTCGGCTCCGGTTTGCGATTAGATACGGTAAGCTTCCTACGAACGGTAAGACTTTGGGACCCGTTAGTCTCCGGGACAGGAAGTAGAACCAAAGAGCGTAGACTGATAGCGCTGCCACGGCGTAGCCGGTTAAGATAGAGTTTAGAGCTTCCATTTTCCCGGTTTATGCGGCTTATATTGTCTTTGTTGTTTGGAGAGATTGATGAGAGACACATATGGTGAAGGAGAGGGATGTGCGTATATATAATCAAGAAATCATAGATATATAGTTTAAATATAATGCTATAGTAAGAAATATTTTATTTTGTTACAATTAGGAGTAAGTGGTTGGGAAAATTAAATTTGGGTCGATAAGATGAGACTATTGTGTGTATAATTTGGGATAATAGAAGACGAAAGCAAATAAATTTTCTCGTTATGGCTATTTTTTTTTCCCATTTAAAACATCGATTATATGTTATGATTTTTTTTCCTATTAACTAATATGCACTTGTAATATTGTTTCACATTAATTATTTTTTTTTTTTTAAACTTGAGACTAAACGAAATATCTCGTGAACATTAACTAGAAATGGGCTTACTGTTAAATAAAAATGGCTCTAATGCATTGACAAACTCAAGTTTCAAGATCAGAATTTCCAGCAATGTGTAACCAAAAATGAAATAAGCATATTCCTCTAAACAATAGTATGAATTTAGTTAAAGATAAATACTGTAGAAACTGGAGATTACTAATATTAATATGAAATGATCCTAGCAACGAGATATTTTCTTCGAGAATAACCCACCTATTAAGATTTGGTCAATGACAGTTAGCCCATTCTAAGAAACAGGGTTTCCTTCGAGCCGAACACTTACGCACTTGTTATTATTATTATATCATTTTTTTTTTTGTTTAAAGTACTTATGCACTTGTGATAATCAATGTTAAGGAAATACACAATTCAATGTTAAGGAAATAAAATAAAAGTAACAAATCAATGTTAAATAAGAAACGCAACGGAAAAAAAAAAAAAATCAACATTGGTAAAGATCATATGTGGCTGAATCTGAGCGTTATATATAGGATTCAAATTTTCATTATCTTTATTTGTCGTGTTATACATATTGACATATTGTTAGTAACATAGTCTGAGTTTTGGTCTTAAATTCAATGGATTTTTTTAGGGTTAACTAGTCCACAAAGACACTTGAAATGTTTGACTGAATATACCTCCTAACTAATAATTTTTCTTTTTTTTTTGTAAAACTTATAATACAAACAAACTAACCAATAACTAGTTTTTTTTTTCCATGAAATATTTTAGTCAAAATTTCAGATCACCCAATCGTTCTTTCGAAACTTGCAAAATCTAAGTAATAGTATATTTTACGATGGTAAATAAAAACTAAAGTAATTACGTTGTACAACAACGGTCAACGAGTAAGACCAACACAAACCCATCACCTCTTAATAAAGCACTGCTTCGTTGAAACTTGAAACGGCAAGTGGCACCTTCACATATATCATTATACCATCAATCTATTCTTCTCCATGCTAATCGTAAACAACATCATCACTCATCAGCATAATCAACGCTTACATTGTACATATACATGTGATAGAAAAAAAGGAAAAAAAGGATAAGACACTTGTGGAGAGCGCATGTCAAACCGATCCAACGGCTGAAGAGAAGACACACAGAGCACAAGACAACAAGAATTAATGGCTTCTTTGATTCTAATGTCCTTTGCTCCGGCCACCGTGAGAGTATACGCCACGCGGGGCAAAGGAACCACCACCACCACCAGCAGCACGAAAGAAGAGAAGAGTATCATCGACTTCTTTCTCTCGGCAGTTTAACTAAGCAAGATCAGTTTAACGAGACCGATCCTCTCCTCCAGAAGGTAGAAGAGAAACAAGGAACCACCGTTTCTGGCCGAAAACCCGTTTCGGGCGGCAAGAACTCGGTGGCGGTGCCACAGAAGAAGAACGACGGCTTCGGTGGCCTCTTTGCCAAAAAGTTCTTGAAATCTCACATCTTATATCATATACATTCATGGTTGAGTCATTTTGGACACGATGGATTCATCTTCCCATATGAAGTTGTATATTAACATAAATGGTCTATATATATACAAGTGGAACAATAATAATACAATTGCCAATAACTTTGCAGAAAAAAGGTAGCAAATATTACAACACATGCTCTGTTTAATACCAAGTAAAAAAAAAAAGCTTTTTCTTTTCTATACATACGAAGTCATTGATGGCCAGGACTCGCCAGAGAGGTAGATAGATTCTTTCTAGCTTTTTAATTCTTTTAAGTGTGGCAGAGTCATCAGATGCTTACACAGGCCTGACCTGAGAGATAAAGAGATATAAGAGGCTTTGTAGATGTTAACTGGAGCTAGCTTTTGCTGGAAGCAGAGCAGCTTGTTTTCCTTTGATGAACATAGAAAGTTCCTCTGAGGGAACTACTCTATTTAACCATTTCTGCAGCTCCTCACCTTCTACTTTCTCTTCATCTGAAACCATGTACATGTTTTCAAAACAGAGTCAACTAGTTGAAGAGCTAGATTACGAAATAAGGCCATCAACATGTGATTTCAGTGACAATATCATGCCATGTCCTATTTGAATGCACTAGCCGTTTACTTGTTATTTCACATAACTGGTTCTATGTTTTGCTTTAGTAAAGACAGTATTAGTATCCAGTGGTGTAATGTGTTTACCTTCCAGTTGAGCACCGAGCCCTTCTAATACATCTGGATTAGCACGAACAACAGTCAACGCAACTTCCAGAGCAGATTGCAACAAATTTGTCACCTCTCTTTGAACAAGATCAACTAGATGCCCCTGTGAATTAAGCCTGACATGTTAATTTTGGTTTCCATTTTGAACAAGATTAACTAGAACTGAGGGATAAAGTTACCTGGTCTCTTCCCCATGGTGAACCCCCAGAGTCATCAATGCCACCAGAAGAAAGTGTAGATACAGAGACGGGTCCAATTTTCTGGTTGAGACCATATTCAGCTACTGCCTTGTAGGCCATGTCGGTTGCTCTCCTGATATCATCAAGTGCACCTGTTGATATACGCCCCGAGTAAACAACCTCTTCAGCTGCACGACCTCCAAGAAGTGTTACCAAGCGGCCATGTAACTCATCAATGAAAAGCAAATATCTGTCTTCATGCGTTGGAGGAATGTATGTAAAGCCCAATGCCCCTCCTGATCTTGGTAATATGCTTAATTTCTGAAAACACCAAGGATTAGCAGATAGCATTATTAACACATGTAAACATTCGTATCAGGGCTTTCCAAGAAGCGGTTCTCATTGCTTTACCTCAACACGAGACTGTCCAGGAAGAAGACTTGCAACAGCTGTACCAACAACAGCATGTCCAGCTTCATGCCTTGCAACCACAGCTTTCTCACTACCTTTTAACCTTGCTGTTTTCTTTTCTATGCCCTGAAAGAAACGATGCAATGTAAAGAAACGAACTCTGATGAGCTGTTCAATAGATTCAGAAAGGATAGGACAATACCGCTATAGATCGCTCAACAGCCTGAATGAAGTCAATTTTTTCAACCGTCATCTTGCTCTTCCTTCCGGCTAGCAAAGCAGCCTCATTAACCAGGTTTGCAAGGTCTGCCCTATAAAACCAAACATAAAAGTTGACTAGATATAGAGTAAAAAAGTAGGCAAGAAACTGTCGGGTCAAGAATAAAAATACAAAGTTTTACCCAGTAAAACCGGTTGTCATTGAAGCAATACTAGCTAGGTTGACATCATCTCCCAAAGGAAGCTCTTTCTTTGAAACATGCACTTTCAAAATGGATTCTCTTCCAACTTTGTCAGGTGCTTCCACCTGAAAAAAAGTGTCAGATAGCGTTGATAAAGTATATTACACTGCATGATCATTATAAGTAAAGAAAGCAAGATATTCTACTAACAGTAACGACACGATCAAATCTCCCAGGCCGACGCAGGGCGGAGTCTAAGACATCAGCTCGATTGGTAGCTCCAAGAACAATTACTGCAGAGCTACTGTCAAAACCATCCATCTCCTGCAAACCAGTTCCCGACACATAAATGGGCAATGCAAAGATCATGAAAGCAACTTTGGCAGGAAAAATACTTCGTTACAAACTTACGGTGAGCAACTGATTCAAAGTTTGCTCCCTTTCATCATTGCTGACCATTCTGAATTTACCATCACGACTTTTCGCGACAGCATCTATCTGAAAAGTGAAAGAAAACAGATTTGAGATTTACATAGATATCAAGTACAGGAGGTAACTTATCAGTGATCACGTATTCGCACCTCATCGATAAATATAATTGACGGAGCCTCCTTCTTGGCCCGTGCAAAAAGATCCCTTACGCGTGAAGCACCCATGCCAACATACAGCTCAACAAACTCACTTGCAGAGCAACTTATGAAGGGGACATCAGATTCCCCAGCAACAGCTTTTGCAAGAAGGGTTTTCCCTGTTCCAGGAAGACCGACCTACCAAAAAGGGAAATAAAGCCATAAAGATAATAACCAAACATTGCGCATAAACTCTACCTAGGAAATGGTCAAACTGCATTATATAACTTACCAATAAGACACCACGAGGGGGACGAGCACCTAAACGGGTATACCTATCAGGATTCTTGAGAAATTCCTGCAACAGTTAAGCCAAGTGTAAGAGAAATTAACAAGATTATGAACAAATAGCTATTTCAGAAAGATTTGATAATCATTTCAGAAAAGTGCAGCATCTTTTAAGGACAGATAAACCTACCACAATCTCTTCTAGCTCTTCCTTTGCTTCATCAACACCAGCAACATCTGCAAAAGTGATTGTTTCACCTTCAGTAGAAACTTTTCCCCCACCAGGACCACCACCAGACTTGCGTGTCCTCAGCTGTCCCGTTGTACTCTGTGTATACCTCATAGCTTTTAAGGAAAGTGAACAAGGCCTTAACTTAAACAACCACATTACGGTATCATGAATGTGCAAACCTGAGAAAAGCTAACAGGGAACCGGTGGAGAAGCCCTGCAAGCACTGCGATGTAAAACAGAACTATCTGAAACAACAAAAACAAGAAAAGACGAAACCTTTTCGATATAAGCATTTTGAAATTGCTAGACTTCTAAACAAAAGCCAACAAACAATTACAATGCCATGTCCTTACCAATCCAGAGTTGAAAAAGCCACCAGAGCGCTTATCCGGCGACCCGAATTCAACATTATTCTCAAGCATTTTCTCATAAGGTGTCTTGATATCTCTAGGCCTAGTGGTAGAGTACACAACCCTTTTAGTCGGAGTCACACTTCTAAGCACAGCCTCAGACGACTCAGACATCTTACTACCACTAGTTTCACTCTCTTGCAAATTCCCATCATCTTTCAACTTAAACAAAACATGAACACCATCCACCTCCACTTTCTGAACCTCATTATTATTAACCTTACTCAAGAAATCACTATACGGCACACTCATAAACGTGGTCTGTGTCCGAGGCTCAGAACCAGGTAACGGGATCCCAGGCCTTAGCAGTCTCACCACAAACATAACAATACCCAATTGTAACAACAAAACCCCAATCTCCTGTGCTTGAATGATCGGTTCCCACTGCCATTTCTTCCCTTTAGACCACCACATCCCATTCTTACCTTGCTTCCCTCCTTTCTGCTTCGACGAATTCGAATTCCTCTTTCCTTCTCCCTCCCCATTTCTCCTCTCATTCGAGCTAGCTTTCTGATCACCTTCTTGACAATTCACAATCGTCCTCCTACTACTACTCTTCTTCCTCGGAAACCCTTGCCAAAGATTGAACCTTTCATGGTTTCTCGACCCTGAAACTGATTGAGGAAGCTGAATTGAATTGGAAACAAATCGATACGGATTCTGACGAAACCCTAAAGACCGATCTCGGAAAAAGCTCGAAGCATGCAGATACAGTAAACTACTAGTACTACAACAAGTTGAGAATCGAAACCTATCTTGGATTCCTGAACTTAGCAATTCGATTGTAGACATTACTATTATCTTTTTTGGAACCCTAGAAATTGAGGAAATCAAAAGGAAGACATTGCAACACAGTTTGTTTTAATAATCTAATCTTCTTTTTTTTTTGGTTCACTACAGAAACGCGAGGTTTACTGGCAACAACGACTTCGAATTTCAACCGTTGGATCTAATTACGAGAGATATCTCAACCGTTGATAACGCCGGAGTTCGGTTTTGTAAGAAAGATTATCTGAAGGTTAGAATCCAGTGTTGTGAGAAGTATAGTAAGCAACGGTGTTTTACGTGACGTGGAGAAAAGATAGTGGTTGATGAGATATTCAGGTTTTTTTTCCTGACCACAGGTTTTAAACGGTGGATATGGGCCACCAATCTGAGTTTTTTTTGGCTTCTAATTTTCATGGATATAATTAATTTAAAATTTCTATTTTTGTCACAAAAACACATAAAAATATGTGTTTCCAACATTGTAATCTTTTATTTTTCGTCTAAAATACAAAAATGTAACATAATTTTTTTTGTGCTAGCTTGGCTTGTAGAGGGGAGTACTCAAGAGTCTTGACCGTTCACATTGAATTAGTTTTATAATAGTATAAAATTATTCCTACATTTTTTCTAAATTCTGTAATTAACTTAATTACCAGAAAATTAGGTTTGCGTTAAACAAAAAAAACTTATTTTCTGTTGTGTCATTTTGATGACCTCTTCTATCAAATAAACAAGAATGTAAACTAACAAAATTTAGCAAACTTAAATATCCTGAAATAGAGGATCTCCAGACGATGCTATCTAAAATTGGAAACTCCATTTATCAATTTTTGTTCGGTTTGATGCCAAATTCTTTGCTAAATCTCTGGAAAATTTTGTTTTTCATATCACTTTCATCTTTGATTACATGAAAAATGGGCATTGATGCGAAAGAAACCATCGCAATATTATGGAAAATTCTTGGATATTCGATGAGTATGAGCATCAAGTTCATGAGGAACCATCCGATTTTGTCAGGGGTTTCAATGTTTTTACTCGTGCTATACATTTTCCTTCCTTCTCTCTTGTTCTTTATGATCTACTCGTCACCGGTTCTTGCATGTGCTCTAGTGTATGCCCGCGAAAGGCTAGGATTGAGATTTTCAAGTTTGTATTCGTCTTCAGAGCCAAAAAGTTGTAAAGGAGAAAAGATATGTCATTTAAAACAACAACGAAGTGTTAGACGAAATGCTAGAATGAAAGTTGAAGAATGGGATTCACAAACAAGCGAGGAAGAGAAAGACAAAGTTATCTTGACTTCTCTTTACAATGACTTTCTTGGTCGTACCCCTCAATTCGAAGAGTCTCCCAAAGCTATAGAAACCAATCTAGTAAAAGAAGACAATAAGAAGAAGGTTATTCGTGGAGAGGAAGAAGAATCGTGTGATCTTAATTTTGAAGAACCAATGGTTTGTAGCTGTGAAATCAAATATGAAGAACCGTCGAATGGTAAAGAAGAGATAAGTAATGTTAATGAACATGGGATTTCAGAGATTGAGAGAAATAAGAGACTAGAGTCTCTAATCGCTAGAAGAAGAGCGAGGCGGCTCTTTAGACTAGCTTTAGATCAAAGAAGTAAGCTTCAAGCTGAAGAAACAACTAGCCCTCGAAAGAACAACAACCACCTTCAAATTACGGTTTTGAGGAACTCACTTGAAAGACATCGAAATAATTCTTCTGATGCTACTACTGATAGAGGATTACAGATTCCAGGCTCTGCGCCTTCTGTGATGTTACAAGGGAGAAACCCTTTTGATATTCCTTATGATCCTCAAGAGGAAAGACCTAATCTTACTGGAGATAGCTTTGATCAAGAGTTTTCATTGTTTAATAACCACAAAGATATGTTCTTTTGTCGTCATGAGAGCTTCTGTCGCTTTGCTCATTTTTCTCCAGAACATGCTCAGTGTACGAACAGCCCAGTTTCTTCTTCAGACATTTCAACTACTAGAAAATTTTTAGGTTATATGTCAAATATTATTCTGAATATTAAAATTCTTGCTTGAATCTACTATGTGAATTTATGATGATTTTTTTGTTATCTACAGATTTGGACAATGAGTATATGGATCATACTGAACATGTGCTCCCATGTAATGTCAAAGAAGCTACAATAGAGAAAGATGATAAAAGCGTTGAGAGTGAAAAAACCGGAGAAGGAGAAATAGAGATGAATGACGAGACAGATTCAAACAAAGAAGAAGATGATGATGATTCAAGTTGTTCAGAAGAAAGTGAGTCAGAACTCAACCGTTTGAACAAAGCAGAGCTTAGGGAAGCTATATGCCAATCCATGGATAATTATCCCGGTTATCTTGTGAATCAAACAAGAAATAGTATTCCAGCAACATTGCCAAGAGGTTTAGTAGCCCCAAGACTAGAAGATCACAATATGTTTTACACTCGCAAATGCGGAAATTCGCATAGTCGAACATTTTCAGTTGCCTCAGATATGCAAGTTGAGGTCTCAGAGATAGGTTCACCTCCTACAACAGTTGATTGGCTTGATGATTGGTCTAATGGCGGGGAATCTTACATTTATGATACAGATATTGATAGAGAAATTGTCTGCGATGAAGAATCGCGTAAGAGGATCTCTCACCAATATGAATCAAGAAGTGGAATAGATTCAAAAGAGGAGAATAATGAATCTGCATGGATTAAACTTGAGACCAAGCTAGATCAAAATTGTGTGGTTGATCAAAACCTAATAACAGGTGATGATATGTCATTTTTAGATAGAAGAAGCCACAATGAAGACATTCTTGAGCATAAACCTTCTAGTTCTAGTGATGTGTCCAAGCCCAGAAGATCTGCAAAACTTGAAGGCATGTTGTTCCATACAAGTGCGTCACTGTCTTCTATAACAGAAGAACCTGAAATAATCTTAGACTCAATAGATGGGGAAAGCTCAGAAAATATGAATAATTTGACTAAAGAACTAAGTGATCAGAGACCTATGATTACTCATGATTCATCCATGAAGAATTTGATTGATGAAGAAGTGGTTGATATGCAACAAGTAGTAAATGATGATCTTTCTGTATCGCCTAAGGTTATTGTATTAGATATCATTGATCATCAGCAGAAAGATCATATATTGAATAGCACCATTCAAGGAGAACATGAGGTAACTAAGAGCCCCTTGGATGCTTCTTTGGACACAACCTATATAGAATCATTTGAAAGAGAGGTAGAAGAAGAAGAACCAAACTTAAACAATTTTGTTAAGGAAATAACAAAACAACAAGAAAATGAGGCATGTCAAAGTGATTTGAAGAGTTCTCTAGGGCATGTTCTTACAGAGTTACTAGAAAATGAGGCAATGGGAGAAAATGATCAAAAACTAGTCAAAGGTATTGATGAGAAAGTAACGCCAATAGAGGAAGAGAAAACTCATAATGTCTTGGAAGCATCTTCAAGCCATCACTCTCAAGATTCACAACTATGGACTCAACAGGTTCACCTTCTATTCTAATCATCTTTGATTATGTGATGTTACATAATTATGTACAGCCATATACTAAGACAATAAATTGTATTAGCCCCTTCTCTGTTTTAGTAATTGTGTCTTCTTTCTCCATTGAATAGTGTGGTATATATTCTATTTCTTCCCAAAGGATATCACCAAAAACATTGGAGATCACCCAACAACTAGAGCAAGAAGATGTTATTGTTCCTGCAAACACTGTCTCTCAAGATATTAATAAAGAGGAACTCGGTGCAGTAGCCAATGACTTAGCTGCTAGTGAAAGCAATAATGAAGATAATCAAAAACTCTTTCAACAAGTTGAAGGTATGGAAAAGAAGATAGAGCTTGATTTAGAATCATTGTACCATAATATTGGTATAGACGCTCCAGAAATCGACGATGAAGCATACAAGAAAGTGAATGGGGAAATGCAAAATGCAGGGATCCAAACAACAAAAGACGATCACATAGTCTTAGGTTAGTCTTAATTCAAAAATAGAGATTCTATAAATAAAGAATAGATTAATTATAAATTATTTCATGTTCTTTATATTGATAACCAAATGCTTATTATTATTTCTGCAGAAGAATAACAGATTGATGATACACAGTGGATCATGACGAAGAAAATAAGTAAAGTTGCACATAAGGTCTATTTCACCACAAGGAACTTAACGGTAGATACATCATTCAATGAAAATTTGTTACAGATTCTTTTTAAAAAATTTGATTGATTTATCAAGTGAAACAAATTGTTGTAACATTTATTTAATGTACTTTTTTGTTGAATTAAAATTTGTAAAGGGAATTTTTTTTTTTTTTTGTAATATTTAGAGATGTACCATTTTTTTTCATTTTACTTTTGGTTTAATGTTAAGATTATATTAGCAAAACACATTACAAAATAAATAATTTGGATTAACAACAACAGATGAATGAGATAGAGAAAATGAAATTTAAGGGAAGACGTAGAAGAATGATCCCGCGGAAGACGATCTATCGTACAGTCCACAACGGCTCTAAGAGCTGTCGGCTTCGAAGTAGGATGAGGTGATTGAATAGCTGTCGGCAAAGAGGATGATATGAACATTTAAACAAAAAAAAGTATATTAGCAAATTACAAAATATTATACCGTCTAAACTGAAAAGGAAAAAAAGATTAAATGTATCTGTGTTTAACCTTTTCTCTTTCTTGCGTAGCATCTTCAAATTAGTATATCTTCCATTTTGACAAACTAAATATTCCAGTTTTAATTCTTCTTTCCTAAATACTCATATTCATTTAAAGAATATATCTCGTGATCTTTGACTTCTTTCCTTAAACACAAACTAAATCAAAACTCGATATCTATAATCCCGCATATATTAGCTCGATTTCACCCATATTCCGACAGAAGCTCCAATAAATGGTTTGCGCATAAAAAAAAAGTCTCATTGAAACTTTGCTTCGATATTCAAGTGTACTTTTTCTTTTTCTTTTGATACATAATATACATAAACAGCTTTTACATTTGTTCATCAGTTCTACTTTTGGTTCTAAGGTTTTTCATCTTCCATTGTCTATTCGTTCTGTTGTGGGATTTTTCTTACGGTTTCTTTTTGCTAGATTGATTTTGTTTTGGGGTGTGTCGAAAATTATATTAGCTCCTACTTCTCGAATTCCTACTCTTGGCTTTGCGTTTCTGATTTGTTTGTTAGTCGATTTCAAAAAAAAAAAGTTGTCCTATCGTGTGGTTTGTGATCGTGTTGGGTTAAAGTTGCTTAATTAGAGAAAAACATAAAAGCCTAGTTAAGTTTGATCAAAAGTTGAGTTTTTATACACTAGATGTATATAGGGTACGTATTTATGTTATATATTCACAAAACGCTTATAAACGTAAACGATTATTCAAATCTTTGGTTTGGCTTAGAGAAAAAATACTAGCTTGAAAAACCTAAACGCCTATAAACATAAACGATTATTCATATATAAAACATGTATATATCAGTTCAATATATTTGTATGTCGTTTTTGACGACAATAGATTTATGTTTATATGTTTTTTGTATTAACAATAATTTGATTGGTTACAAAAAGGATGATCAAGGAGAAAGTGAACCTACAAAGGATAGCGAACGATAAGACAAGGGTAACAACTTACAAGAAGAGGAAAGCTAGTCTTTACAAGAAGGCAACGGAATTCTCAACTCTCTGCGGTGTCAAGACATGTCTCATCGTCTATGGTCCCACTAAGGCGACGGATGAGGTGATTTCCGAGCCAGAGATATGGCCGAGGGACGAGACCAAAGTCAGAGACATCATACGTAAGTGCAAAGACACAGTGTCGAACAGCTGCAAGAAAGAAAACCACGTGGAAACTTTCGTTAACGATTTAGGGAAAGCGAAAGAGATGGAGACTAATAAAAAGGTACTTAAGAGTGAGAATAAGTATTGTCACTGGGACCAGAAGCTAGACAAGTGTTCTCGAGAGCAGCTACGTGCGATATTCTGTGCCGTGGATAGCAAGTTACACGAAGCTGTGGCGAGACAGGAACCTAGTATGTTTAGGGTTCATCATCAAGCCATGGACACACCAATCCCGCAGAGTTTAATGGATCAACATTACATGCAACAGTATTTTTCTGAGCAGCCACAGTTTCAAGGCTTCCCTAATAACTATAACAATATGTGTTACTCGTTCATCCCTCCTCATGATGTTCAGATTCAAATGGACCCGAATCTCACGGATAACTGGACCAACTTGGGGTTAAATCAAGGCTTGATGATGTCAAAGGGAAACGATGGTACTCAGTTGATGCAGAGGCAAGCACAGCCTTATTACAATCGTGAACCGGTTGTACCGAGGTCTGCAGCTTATAATGTGAACCCGTTTGCGGGATATCAAGTCCCGTTCAATATTCCTTGGAGGTTATCGGGAAATCAAGTTGAAGACTGGGATCTTTCAGGGAAGAACCCGATTTGAATGACGGAGCTTAATTAGTTTTTAGGGTTTTATTTATTATTCTGTTTCTGTTGGTATTGTTGTATATGATGGCTTGGTTTTGTCAAGTTTCTTTTTGGCATAACATCATCATTTTTACATTCTATAAAAGTTTCGGTTTTAGGTAATAATAGGTAGTATACTTTTCCTTAAACACACTCGATAAACTATTGTACCACTTATTATATTATCACTATGTCTTTTTTACAAATTTTTATCTTTGGCCATCTACCATCTGTCATATTAGCAATAACTAAAAACAAATTTAGATATAGTTCTTTTGTATTTTTCTATATGTCGGGATGAATGTAGGCAGGGACACATCAACAACACTAGTACAAAGTTACAAACCATTAAAACTATAAATTATATCAATAGAGTTATTTTTCTTTGTGATTTTTTTTCTATAAAATAAAATATTTTTATGGCTCTTTGCTCTAGTTCAACTGTATGTAGCCTAATGATTTACACTTTTCAGTGGATAGAATTCTGGAATTCTTTAGTTATATAGATAAAGAAAACAATAAGATATTACTGTCTGTAATATATGGACTAGCATAATGTTGAGGAAAATAAAAGGTCTACAATATCGTAATTAATTAATTGCATTGTTCTCATACATTGTCCGTTGTGTTATAACTTCAAGTGGTTGTTGAAAGCATAGTTTGGTTGATTGAGACGAACAATGAATAATGCCATATTATGATCTATACGTTATGCAAACAGTAAACGACAAAAATTGGATATTAGTTAGAGATGGCCAAGTTTGTGTCTTTTTGAACCTTTTCGCTGCAACTTGTATAACATATTTCTATTTTTTTCAGAATAATTTTCTTATCATGTGTGTGATACTATATATATGATAATTATATGAATTAGACTAGTGTTGTGTTTTCATAACCATCATTAGTAAATTTAGCACTGTTTAGGATTTATTAAAGCACTTCCAAAATCTGGTAATTCGGTACGGTTTGTCGTCTATATTGGACAGTAACAGAGTATCGTACATATGTTGATGTTTTGTTAGGTTAACTCTTCAAGCCGGTTCATGAAGCTTACAACGATGAGTCGATGACCTTCTGTCAGTATGTGTACGGGATGCCATGTGTGTGAAGCTGCGAAAGCCCATTTTGTAATGGTGGTCCAGAAGTGAAGTTGATGTGTACGTAGTTGGAATTATGTTACGAATATAATAGAAGCTGGTAAACTCGATAATCACACTTCGGTTCAATTTGGCTAAACTTGTATATCGTTTAAATTTGTCAATCAACATTTTACCCACACCGATTTTCCATTTTGTCACACACCCACTGGTTATTTTGCAACTTGCAACCATTTGAAACATTTAATAAAACATGAACGATGTAGCTGGGTCAAAAAAGAAGGAAAAAAACGAATAACAATTTAACTCTGTCACGAGACTTTCATTAACTATTTCGATATTGAAATTAAAACAAATGGACGTTTATTTTACAATTGCCAATTACGATTGTTTCGTCCATATGAAAAATTAAGAATTTCACTTACACCGTTTAATTAGAGATGGATCTCCATTAGCTATAGTTGAAACATTGTGTTTTGCGCATCATAGCAAGAATCTGCATTGTTAAATCCTCCAAGCATAACCTGGCCGTACGAGTGAACGCCACTAATAGCGTTTCCAATCGTTATGTTGAAAGCATCCGCATGCGTTCCATTGTTGTCCGTTTCATTCCACGGAAACAGGGTAAGCCTTGAACGCTGTTCTCCTACAACAATTGAGCTCTTATTGCTCTCCAGGGAAGCTTCGTCTTCGAGATTCACGGTGGTTATGTCGTGAATGCTTGCTCGCCTTTTGTCCTTGCCCCCGGAAAGTTGCCGGATAAAGTATTTTTGGGCGTGGCTAGCGACTTGAGTCGGCGTTCGTGTTATCACGAAGTTCCGAGATATGTTTCTCCAATCTCCTTTCCCGTATTTCTTCAAACCCATTAGAAATAGCCTGAGAATTGTGACAATTATTGAATCAAATATACATCACAAATCAATATGAAAACATAAATATGTCATTACCAAACTAAATTGTTCAATCTAGGTATGATTTGTTATATATGTTATTAGGCAAGATTTTACAGCCAAACAGTGTGTTGCATAATCGTGAATATACTATGACTATGCATGCATTTCTTCGAACCAATTAAGACAGATTGTGACAAATATCTAATCAAAGATATTTTTAATAAAGTGTATATACTACAGAATATTATACTATCATATTGTCATTCTTAATCACTATAGTAATGAAAATATTGGATATTTTTCCAAATATTTTTATTAAATTGATGACATGATTTATGAACTGTTTCACCGCTTTTCACGATTAATGATCAACATTTATGCCAATAATTTCTACCACTCCGGTATAAAACATATAATTCCGGTTAAATTTGAATTCCGATAAACCGGAAAAGGAATCAAAGACTTACTTGTGTTCTTCCTCCGTCCAAGGAACGCCTTTTTTCCTCTCCAGCTCCGGCGATCTACCGGCCGAAGACCGTTTATAACATACAGAATGACCCGGTTTGAACCCGTTGCACCCGCCACTTCCACCGCCGCCGGCCCAATCCAGAGTGAAAGGGGAGGTAACGTAACCGGGGACCGGGATTAAACCGGCCTCGATGCTGCTGACATCAGCTTCCAGATCGTTGTACTGTCTGATGACGTCACTCACGGTCTTCCCCGGAATCACCGCCGCCACCTTCTGCCACCTATCAGGAGTGTTGTCGTCGTAAACCGCCAGAGCATTCTCGAATGCCTTGTTCTCCGCCGCCGTCCACGTGCAACCTTCCCCGGAAGCTGCTACACCGGCGTTGCTCTTCGTATCTTCCATGAGCCAGTTCCCACCTGACACGTGTGACGTCGTCGGTCTCAGAACCTCCATGTCCGAAAACTAAAAAAACCTAGCTCTGTTTTTTTTTTTTTACGATATGTAAGAATAAATCATACCGACAAAGGTTGGATTTACGGAGTTTGGGATCAAATAAGATCCAAAGAATCAAAATAATTTTTTTTGGGGGGGTTTATTGATAGGAAGGAAGAGATAAGAGAATCAAAGGAAGAACACAAAAAACAATATCAAATGGTACTTCATTTTTATTTTGTTTAGAGAAGAAATCATAAGAATTTATTTGAAGCATTGCTTAAGAGTTTAGACCCACTTCAAGGAATCTTGAAAAGTTTAAAACTTTTGAAAAAAAAAAAAAAGAATTTAGAGTAAAAAATCTAGTCGAGATCTGTGTATAGTGAGCCAAAAGAAAAAAAAAAAAAAAAGAGAGAAATTTATTTGGGTAGCTCTGAGATTTTTGCAGAAGAAATAAAACGAATCTATTGGTTTTCCAGATTTGGTGGAGCTAACAAAGCATGAGTGGTATATTTAAGTATCAGAGAGACTCGGAGTTAAAAAGATCTGGGCTGTGGATAAAATTTCTCGGGAAAATAAACATATGGCTACAGAAAATGAAAAACAAAAGAAAAAGAAAATTAATATGGACGAAGCTACCTTGGAGCTTACCCAATTAGGAAAACTATAACGTGCAAGCAGAAGCAAATGAACCCATAAATGGAAAGAAAACTAAAACCAGAGACCAAATTCTCAACTTTTCTCGTGTTAAAAGAAAAAAAGAAGAGAGAAGAAGTAGGCAGAGAAAAAGAGGCCATGGTGATGATTTGTGCTCTTATACATATAGTTCTGTTCTTGAGAAGCTAAATTTTAGGTGATACTGTTTTTTTTTTTTTTTTTTTTTTTTNTACAGAAAATAAGATTTGATTCTCATTTTTAACTCCTTTCTACTTTTTTTTTGTCACCTTACATAGTTATATTCCTGCTTGATAGTGAATAATACTTTCATACACATTTAACAGTAATTGTTCCACTAATTACGTTATATTTTGGGGTAAATCCGATGAAAGTTTGATTAGTTTAGTTGTTTTATACACACTTCAAATAGATACTTGAAATGAGAATACATCGTTAAAAATTATGATTTAAAAAAAAACAAAAGTGGAATGTACACCGCTTGAAAAATTGCTCACAACTGTCTCTAATTTACCAAATGTGGTCCATTTTTTTTTTAATCTTAACCACGCTATACAAACTCTGCTTTTGAAATTATTTTGATTTTAAGTTATGCTGTAGCTACTTAATTGACCCTGAAATATTTAAGGCTTTTTCAATGGAGAAGTAATTAGTTGATTATGATTTATGGAGTCTGTTTCCATATTCACGATACTAGTATAGTAGTATAAATGGTGTAACAGGCATGTACTAGTATTTAAGAGTTCGAACTAGTTAAATTGACAATAATTTGAAGTGTTTGTGTAGTCTTATA
The DNA here is from genome assembly GCF_000633955.1 of Camelina sativa. Lineage (NCBI taxonomy): Eukaryota > Viridiplantae > Streptophyta > Magnoliopsida > Brassicales > Brassicaceae > Camelina > Camelina sativa. Next base: position 16,264,712 of record NC_025702.1, read on the forward strand.
AATTAAAACAGTAAATACTACCGTGTTATTGATTTGGTTTGGTCATGCGAGAAGATCAGAAGACATGAAAAAAGAATTGAAGGAAAAATTCCGTGACCCCTATGATATAATGATGGTGAACACTCTGAAAATATTTTGAAATACAAAAATAGTTGTAATTGCGATAAAACAAAAATTATAATATTTGTTTAAATAGACGAAGTTGACATTTTTTGGGAGTGTACGATGCCTCTCAGGAAAAAAAAATAATAATAACAAAATTTTCCACATTCTTATTAAAATAAAAAGATACTATATATTTTATTATAAGAAAAAAAACATATACGTTACTGTATACTTTTATAAAATTTTCTTTCACTGATTACGTACAGTTCATCTCTAGTATTTTATTTAATTATTTTGCAATTTGGGGATTTTATGTGTCAGATCGGGGAAAAAGGAGCCGCCAAATGAACGGTCGAGATCAGCGGTAACTTACATGGCCAAGTTGTACAAAAGGGGTCCACGTGAGATGCGCGTTTTGCATTATCATTGGTCCGTTCTCTCCACTTTTTTTATTTTCTCTTGTTTTTTTTTCAAGACCTCGAGGAATCTGTCTTCTCCATTATGATTCGTTCACGTGTCTGACTTCTGTACGTTAGATCTGTTAATGACGACGAGTCGACACGTGAGATCTTCGATGGCTCCCAATTGGTTTGGTTTGGTAACGTTTCGTACTTCGTAGGATGTTTTGGAGCCGAGATTCTATGGAGGTTGTTGTTACGTACTGGTTAGTAAATCAAATCAAGAACGAGATACAAACTATAGAAATTACAACAAACACACCAAAATCACCGTACGTAGCCTAGCTACGATAATCATACCAACCACCGTTCTGACAGATATTAAAAACGTTACGATTGAATCCAAAATATATAATTTTCCCAAACCTATAAATGAATGTACGAAGAAGTTATAGATCAAACTTACTTATCTGTACGAGTTGACCATCGCATGAGTTGTCTTTACTCAAAAATTCAAAATACCACAGTGATTTGTTTATATATATTTTATGAAGAATCTTGGGACATTTCAAAGAAATCCATTGCCGAGTTTATTAGTACAACATAACATTCCTCATTTCACGGATCACTGCATAGATTATATATTATATACGTCCTAATTACAGTGTTTTAGGAAGAGCACTAGATAATTACATTTGTAGTCAAATGAAACTTTGTTTATTAAGCCGGTAAGCTTGTGTTACGTGGCTGGTGATGGTACCATACCGTACTTAGAGAATAGATTATATCACCTTAATCCAGTTCAAAATGTTCAAAATTGACCTTGATCATATACTATTAGAGAAAAAACTTTTGTCCCCCAATCATATATATGTCACAGTGTACATCTCCAGTGATAGTTACGGGCTTTTCAATTATGTTTTTTTTTAATGTACTTAATTAGAAGTTTTTCAAATACGTTACCTTTTAATTAATTTTTTTTGTTCAATACATTTTCTCTACTAAATATAATTTAGAAAGTACAATTCTTTGGAATTAGTCAATTGAACAAAAAATTGATTGACCTAGCACTTTTAAATCATTTATGTCATATTGTCATTTCATTTAAAGGTGAGTAAAAAGCTTAAAAATATATCTAAAAACTAAAATCTTTCGCACATGTTTCAAATATGAAAAACTGCAAAAAAATTTCTTCTTTCACCCCAAAAAAAGAAAAATTGTTAAATAATTATTTCAAGATCGCCAAAAAAAAAATGATCATTGGTCAGAATTTGTAGTTTATGCATGTTTATTTTGGCCTATAAATAATGATTTAATCAAGTTTCTATTGAACAGGATGTTGACATCCTTACAGTATTAAACAATTAAATTATTATTTTATTTTGGAATTCTAGTGCCCCTTTGGACTTTCAAGGAGGTGTATATGCAGGGGAAGGTCTAAATGTTGGAGAGGCATGCCAATAATTGAATAGTAGCTTTTGCCATTTTTGGTACAACTAATATTCTCCAAACAATTTTTTCCCATTAATAGAAGTATTCGAAAATTAAATACTCTTAAAATCATTTAGATGCTCTAACATTTGTATATTATTTTATTTCAGACAGGGAATAAGTCAGAAATCTGTTTAAACAGAAATTAAAATCAAACTGAGGTGTTGGTGCACCAAGGGACAAAACGTCTTGCGTAATGGATGAAACAGCGAAAATCTTTTGGAATCAATTCCCTGACAATTTTAATGTGTTTTATTTTTCTCATGATATATAAACTATTATGGTAAAATTTCATGGAAATTGTGATTCCAGTATAGCTTAATAATATGTACATGTCCTGTGTACACGTAAGTATTTGTTTATACATATGAACAAACAAATGTGTAAGGATCCAATTAAATGGTTTAGATATATATATTTTACGTTTTCAATACGTATGACGCCCTCTTATCTCACACTCTCAAAATCATCAACTCTCTACCATAGTTCAATTAAAAATATGTCATTAAATAAAAATTTCTCTTTGTTTTATTATTACATGCAAAATAAATAATTAGAACTCATCCACTAAAACCAGCATTTATTTCCCCAAAAAGTAACTAAATATAAATCCCACAAAAAAAAATGATACAAATTAATAAAAACATATCCTAACATCTGGGAAGATCAGCGGGTGGAGGAAGCAATGACTGGTCAGGACCGTGACCATTGTCGACGACGAATGCCATCTTTAATCCCCAAGTTGTATGTAATTCCAAGTGACAATGCATGAACCATACTCCTTCATTTGTAACAAAAAAATAAACAAATCAATTACCACAAAAACAATACTTTAGCAAGTTGGACCGAATATTAAATAATTCGCTACAAGAATATATATACTTAAAACCAATTCGTGATTGAAAGAAAGCCTAAAAAACACTAAAGTATGACAGCTTTTTTTATGTAATAACGAAAAGAAGAACCAATCCCTATTAAAAAATTAGCTACACTTAATAGCTTTATAGGCATTATTTTTAAAAAGTGAGTTTTATTTACCTGGATTGTCGGCGATAAATCTAATGGCAGTCCAACCACCGGCTGGAACTCCAACGGTGTTTCTTTCTACCGGATCCACCAAATTGAAAATTTTCGGATCTTTTTCCGGGTTAAAGTTCCCCAAACCTCTACCGACTTCGAAGAAGTTAAACCCATGAAGATGAAATGGATGGTTATCCGACAAGATCATGGCTGTATTCTGTAAAACTATTTGCACCGTTGCGTTGTACGGTAGCCTGTAAAGCTTTGTACCTTTCATCGTCGCGGCATTAACGCCTAGCTTTACCGGTGCCGTATAATCGTACGGATTCAAAGGTTTAGCCGGGAAATCGTCGGTAAATACACCGGAAATGTTAAAGAAATGGGCTTGGAGTAAAGCGGTCTTAGGCATGGTAAACGTTACGTTGTTTATTCCGGCCACTAAGCGAATGCCCTTGCTGCAGCTGGGACATGGGTTTGCGCCAAGACCTACCGTGAAGAACAAGGAACGGTCCACGGTGCTTGGAACCCTAGCCGGATACTCGCGAGAGTTCAAGCTCCTGAGTGATTTAGTGAATTTGGCCGCAACCCATGTTGCGTTTTGCGGCGGAAGTGATGCAAGAATGGTTTTTTTGAAGGTGGGAACGGACGTGGCGGTAGGGCCGATGTAGTGGAGAGTGGCGGTGGCTGTGACGTTGTCGTACGGGATGTGAGCGTCCGTAAATGTTGTGGCGGCGACCATGTAGTTGGAACCAGCGTTTGCGTTGGCTGTTAAGAGAACGTTAGTAGTCTGTCCCGGGGCGATGTATACTGTGTCGGTTTTATAAGGTTTGGTGTAAACAGCATCAACTTCCACAACGGTTAGTACGTGACNGTAAAGCTTTGTACCTTTCATCGTCGCGGCATTAACGCCTAGCTTTACCGGTGCCGTATAATCGTACGGATTCAAAGGTTTAGCCGGGAAATCGTCGGTAAATACACCGGAAATGTTAAAGAAATGGGCTTGGAGTAAAGCGGTCTTAGGCATGGTAAACGTTACGTTGTTTATTCCGGCCACTAAGCGAATGCCCTTGCTGCAGCTGGGACATGGGTTTGCGCCAAGACCTACCGTGAAGAACAAGGAACGGTCCACGGTGCTTGGAACCCTAGCCGGATACTCGCGAGAGTTCAAGCTCCTGAGTGATTTAGTGAATTTGGCCGCAACCCATGTTGCGTTTTGCGGCGGAAGTGATGCAAGAATGGTTTTTTTGAAGGTGGGAACGGACGTGGCGGTAGGGCCGATGTAGTGGAGAGTGGCGGTGGCTGTGACGTTGTCGTACGGGATGTGAGCGTCCGTAAATGTTGTGGCGGCGACCATGTAGTTGGAACCAGCGTTTGCGTTGGCTGTTAAGAGAACGTTAGTAGTCTGTCCCGGGGCGATGTATACTGTGTCGGTTTTATAAGGTTTGGTGTAAACAGCATCAACTTCCACAACGGTTAGTACGTGACCAGCAATTTTAAAGAAGAGCTCTTCGTTTAACGCCGCGTTGATGATCCGTAACATGTATGTCTTTCCTGCTCTCACGGGTAAACCGTAGCTACCTACAAGTGAAAAGAGCATTATAAACTAGAAAAGAAAAGAACCGAAACATGTAACTCTAGTGGCTTTGTGCTAGTGTACTTGTTGTGTCACAATTTGATAGTATAAAAAGTAAAACATAGAAGAAAGAATTACTTAATGAAAAGTGGTAAGCATTATTGATAGAAAATTACTTTGGGAAGGACAATTAGAGATGGAGCCTGAATGACCATTGATGGTATGTGCATCAGAAGCGCTAGGAGCTGTTCCAATTTTTGAAGCCACGTTTATAAGTTCTTCCACGTCCGATTTCCACCATTCACCTATATATTATGAAGATTAACAACTATAATTGTATAGAGAGAATCCTTTAAAGAAAAGTGTGTTTTGGATTTTGGGTAGTCGCTCACCAAGAACAATGGTTTTCTCTTTGTATGGCTTGGGGAAAGGGTATGGGACACCAAGCTTAGGCAAGATGACAATGGCGCCGTGCACCGTGGCACGAAGCCACAAGATGTGAGCATGCCACCATAGGGTTCCTCGTTGACCCGTCAATGTAAAATTGTGGATATAATTTTGTCCCGGTTGGATAGGACATTGTGTTATGTAAGCCGGTCCATCTGCCCAACCTGTCCTCAATTGTCTGATGCCGTGCCTAAACCCTTATTCTTAGTTAGTTGTTGGGTCTAACATTGTTAAAGTTAATCAAAGAAAGGGACTACTTTCACTAATATCCTAAAACGGGTTTGTTTGAGGTTGCTCACCAGTGGATGGAGACGTTGTACTTCACGTGATTCACTACTTTGATCAAAATAGTGTCGCCTTCTCTAGCAACAATTGTGGGGCCCGGAAACTTTCCATTGACGGTGACGATAGGCTTCGACGAGCACAGCTTCGTGGTGTTCGTCATCACCACCTAGTGGACACACATTTCAATCCAACGCTCAGTACATACTACATGATACTTTTCATGCATGAATCGTTATGCATATCAACCAATGGATTAGATTATCACTTATCAGCGGATGTACGTAAACAACTTTTTTTTTGCATAACTAAGAAACTCTAGCTAGGCTTTTAAGTCTATAATAACTAAAATTACACTCTTACGTAAGAGACTTTTTTTACATGTATGCATACGCACATATGGCGAGGAGAGACTCACATTAAATTTGTAATGTCGGATCATGGCCTGAACGGTGGTCGTCGGCGATAGAAGTACAACCACAAAGAGCGTTAGGACGCAAAAGCAAAATCGTCTCGGGATCTCCATTAGTCTCGGAAGCTTTTTGTCTTGATGTTTGTTGTTATTTGTATTGTGTATATAGATGTGTTTGAGAACAATGAAAGAAAGGGAGAAAATTGATGCGATGTTGTATTTACTTATTAGGTTGAAGGAAGAGTCCTGATCATGTACTCTTTGAAGGGAACTTACTGGAAGAGGAAAGACTTGCTTCTACTAAATATTATTGGAGCTTGGAGAGATTAAATATATTAATAGCTAGCAAAATACATTTTGACTGTAAAAATGGAAAGATCAAGAAACAAGATTTTACAGGTCAAAAGGGCTTAGGTGATCTGGTGGCTCAACCGTATTTAGGGTTAAGTAATTAACCTCATCCTCCATCTAACCAAACTCAACCACATTTGTTCTTTCATATATATCTCTATTGTGTCTATTTAATAAAGTTTATTTAATTAACGA
>NC_025702.1:16271170-16281891 GCF_000633955.1 Camelina sativa
TACGTATATTGATTGACTGTAAAAATGGAAAGATCAAGAAACAAGATTTTCAGGTCAAAAGGGCTTAGGTGATATGGTGGCTCAACCGTATTTAGGGTTAAGTAATTAACCTCATCCTCCATCTAACCAAACTCACCCACATTTGTTCTTTCATACATATCTGACTCTATTTTGTCTATCTCATTAAGTTTATTTAAATTAACGACTATTACCTCGATTATTTTTGTACGTTCGCGTTCAAGTTTACTTCATCTTTTATTTCCTGTAAAATAAACTTACAAACATCTTAAGTAAAATTTATTAATTAATGATAAAGAAACTAATTCAATCGTCATTTGGCTTTTGGGGTTTGCGTTTGAAACTAGTACTAGAAGATGTGTTCGAAGAAAAACGAGTATATGATTATTTGACTACAATTTTATAATTCATTTGAAGCTACTTCTTGGTTGTTATATAACAGCTCATCTAATCCAATTATTGAATCCTTCTCTCCAACAGAAATCAATTTATTTTTTTATAAATTGGTGTTTGGCTTAGATATTACCGAGCGACGTCGTATTTTCCGCAATGCTACTTAGTATTAATAACAAGCCCACAACATCCAAATCATATTGTAAATAATAAGGCCCAAAACAATAATAGGCCCAATACTGTTAAACGATATCGTTTTAATGGAGCTTTCTCTGTTAGTAGGAGATCAAAATTTCTCTTCGTTTCGGCTTTCATTTCTGCAAGTTCCCAATGTCGCTGGGCTTAGTTCATTGATCGTCGTACATAAAGCTTGGTCGTAGCTCCTTACCTCTCCGGAGAAGATGGTGCGGAAACAGTTTCAACAGGCTAAAACGGGTGAGATTTTTCTCAAACCATCCTTTTACTCGTTTCCCGATCGAATCTCCTATTTCTTTTATCTTGTTTCCCACATTCGGATGAAATTTATAGTGATAAATCCATGAAATTTGTGTATATCTCCGGATATTGTGTGGGTTTTGTCAAAGGTTTCGACTTTTACTTGTTTTTGTGATCTAAGTTAGTAGGTGTCAACTGTCACATAAGGTGTTCGATGAAATGCCTGAACGACATCTCATTTTGACTTTGTTTGGTGAACAGGAATAGAAGCATTGAAGTCAATGGATGCAAACAAGTACCTGAAGAAGGTTGGATTAGGGCGTGACGATATGTTCTTTTGGAAACAAGTGGGGAAAGCATTGCTTTGCACCTATACAGTCTTTGGCATTGCTTGGATTTACAATGAAACGTCTCCTTTAGGTTGGTGGACGTTGAAGCCGAGACCAAAGGAGGAGAGAGAGTTGGCTCATTTGTACGAGAGGCGTGAGTTTCCTTATCCTGGTGATACAGATGCCATGGAGGATTTTGTTGCAAAGGGAGGAATGATTGGTACAGCGATTGGGCCAAAAGGGATTGTTGAGTCTGAAGGTGAAGCAGATAATTACCAGAAGGAAATGGAGAAGAAGAAGTTTGATAAAGAGGCTCAGAAACTGTGGCTGAGAATGAGGAATGAGGTCATTACTGAGCTTCAAGAGAAAGGTCATAATCTTGAATAAGGACCTAAGGTGCAAAAGGGTTGTGATAAAAAAAAAACTTGTGTAATTTTAGGCTGTGTATCATGAAGGATTCAACCACTCGTACAAGTGTTTCTGGCTACTTATAGCAGAAAGTACAAAACTGCTTTCTGTCCTAGGGTACCATTGATGTTCTTGCTCTTGGGGAAGTAGCGCTTGTGCTTTATTATTATTGGTTTGATTCATGTTTACGAATATATAACTTGATGCTTTATGCTCCCATCAAAGTTACCCAATACCTCGAGTTTGAGACTACTGATTTTTTCAAGTCTAGTGGCTGTTGTTTTGATCAGAGCCAATATCTATACTTTCTCTTCAGTGTCAGAACTCAGAAGATGTGCAAATACTGACACTGAATTCTCATGCTTCTCTTGCTTATTAGTTTCCTCTTTCGTCCCACGATAATTTAAGAAGAACAAGTCTCCGATCCTTGATACTATATATAGATTCCTCGTCCCTTATTAATGCGCTTCACCCGGTTATGTATGTTACAAGGACAAGACAAAATACTTTATATATTATCTGATAAAAGACCACAAGTGTGTGTTTTTGAGTAAGATGATCATTTGGGGATCAATGTGAAGAGGATTGAGGAAGAGACTCAGCGTTGCGTGATCCCCATAGGTGGTCCTTTACCAGTCTTTTACCTCAAAAGGGTTCTCGGGATTGATGGGACAGCGGGAATGCTTCATCCTTCGACCGACATGGTAGACCATGACAAAGAGAACTGTTCCACTTGCTAAAGATGATCAACAATTTGGTACAATATAAGAGAGACTAAGGACCAGAACTTAGACATATAAGTACATCTGGTTTTTGGTTTTTGGTTCTTGACCCAGGGTTATAATTGTGTATTACCCGCCAATCATAACCTGAATCCTTCTGAAATCAAATTGTAACTAGTCATTATTCCTAAAAAATTATAATTAGTTCTGCATTGTGTTTTCACCGACTCTTCTAAATCCAAAACTAGATTCAAAATGTTATACGATAAAAGAGAGGATGTTGAACACAAAAACAAATCTTTTCAAAATCTCCGTGAAAATTTTGTATTTCCTCTTCCTCGAAAAAGGTCTATTTCCGGATCATCACCAACCTGCAAGCCAATATTAAGTTCATGAGTAGCAAAAAATGGTTCTCTGATTCAGTCTATCCAACCAATCACTTAAACGAAGTTAACTGCTACGAACCCAATCAATAGTAGGTCCAAACCATGTCCACAAGGTCAAACTCGTCCAAAAAATAGCTTGAGAGACCCTTAGGTCTAAGGTAGTTCTATAGCTAACCCGTATTAGACTCCAGACGCCTAATATTGAACTTGGAAAGGTAAAACCCACGTTGACATCTCTTTCAGAAACACCGAATTCTACTATACGACGGATTATGTAGAATGACTAACCAGTTCAGTTCTATGAAATGTAGTAGGTCACTTCACAAGCCGAATGTATTAGGCAACTGTGAAGATAAGACCTTATAGAAAACAAGGCCAGGCCGGACCTTACCACCATGAAGCGGAGGGCACTCAAAGAATCTTGTTCCTTTCACCCTGCAAATGTAAGCCAGTATCAAATATGTGGGATCTGACAACCGAGCTTCCACAGACTGTACTACTACTTACGGTATGAACACCATATGTTAAGAAAAGGTGATTCAGACGCTTAAAGTGACACTAGCACAGAAACATGAGCTACAACTGAAATCAAAGTTCCAGAAGTATTTACTCCAATTTGTGATAGAGTTTAATGTCAACGTGTACAAACTAACATCAATACGAAAGAATGAACTTACATGCCATCATGCTCTTCAAGGGGCTCATCATACTGAATTCCAACCCAATATCCAGGACACAACGACTCTGCTTGTCCAACATATTTGACCATTCCTCTTTTCTCCCCAGGCTCAACTTGGCATCTACCTCCTACCTTAATATTTAACGGCGATGGTTAAATAAATTAGAAGCATAGCGAGTTGAGAAAGAGCAGAATCAGAGAGGTCAGGTCTCACAATGACAAAGTTAACAAGAAACTGGCTCTTCAGTTTAAAAGAAGGAAACATAACATTGATAATTTGCACAGAGATCTTCCATATACAAAAAGAATATTTCTGACTAACCTTGATATTTGCACAGAGATCTTCCATATAGTTCTCCTTCGTCTGTTGAAGGGATGAAACTGGAAGAAGAAACATAAGAACATTTGTTTTCTTGAATGACTTAGTCTACCTCACATACTTCTCCTGGTGACAAAGCTAAAATTTAAAGCTTCAGTTTCGCTAAAAGTTTGACAAGAAGCAACATATATAGTTTGGCTTATATTGATATATTCGTTTTGTCATACCTTAGCCTCCAACAGTCTGGAATTTGAACACAAGAACATAAAGCCATCGGAGGAAATCCGACATATATTCAAAGTCACTTGATAGACAAACTTGTCTTATCTCCTTTGAGACATCCTTTGCATGTAATGAAGAATTTACCAGATCGTTTAGCATAATCCTCTTCAGAGATGGTATACTTCTCAACCAATGACATATCTTCAAGCCAGCCTCCAGTTGTGACCAAAGAGGGGTCAAGATCTATGATGTGTAACCGAAACCTATTGAAAGCGGCAGAAAAGAAGAATCAGATGAACAGAGAAGAGTCAGAAGAGAAGCTATCACTTATAATTGGATCAAGATTACTCTGAACAGAGATCCATTGAGATAAATTGTCTCCAAGTTCTCTACATTAGCAAACTTTTGGCAATCTACAAAGCTATGGGGAAAACAGAAGTTACCCATCAAACGGGCATAAGAAACCAAAGGGTCTTGTATCATCAATGAGAACTGCAACCTTTGAGCCAGTGTCATCATAAAGCTCTAAAGCCATGGAATTAACAGATGTAACACATTTCTTCCATAGCTTTTCTTTCACAGCTTCTGTAGAATCTACGCTAATCTGCAGAACAAAATCCAAAAAAATAACTTTAGAGATAGATACCACTATAGTGATAATAATAAAACGGATTCATTAAGCTATGAGTATGTTCTAAAGTGATAATCTATGATAGTTGGATGGTACTTACCTGAAATTCTAGCAGATGTGGTGTACTTGTTTGTGATGCAAAGCTTGAGCTGCCAAAATCTACATCAATTATTACAGAACGCATTGGTTAAGGAATAAATAATAAACTTGAAAGAAACAGAACAAAATAAAGAAAAGCTGAGGATTTTGAAATAACTTACATGTTAAGAATAGGATTTGACCATCGTTGGGTCAATAGACATCATCATCTGTAATAACGCAAAGAAAATGAACCATATATATCCTCCCTCCATTTAGAGTAACATCAACAAACAAAACCAAAATCTCAGTCTGCACTTATGGATTGTGTTGATGATTAAAACAAAACCTTAAGCAGTCTGAGTCTTCTTCATGCTTTCAAGCCATCTCTGATCTGCACATATAAAATTAGAAGAACCCATCGTTAATTTTCAAGTCAGGATTTAACCAACAGCCTAAATGAACCCATAGATGAGCAATCCCAAAGTCTGAATTACAGCTGCATAAATATTGATGATAGTAGTGTCCACAACTCTAGGACAACTTCCAATAGGCTGCATTGTATATAACCAAAAAAAAGATTGTTATTAGTTTAGTAAACTTGAAACAGAACAAATCAAAGAAAGGCAGAGAGGATTTTGAGATTACTTACAGAGCAAGAAGAAAATTTTTCCATCGAATGAAAGGGAAACTTATAACTCCATCTGAAGAAGCTAGCAACACCTAAAACCATTAAAAAAACAAAAAAATCTCAGTCTCTATCCCATCTAAAATTGTGTAAAAAAAGAATAAAACAGTAAAGGAAATTAGACTCACTTATGAGAATTTGTATAAAGTTGAAGATCATCAATCACTATAGGATTAGTTTTATGTTGTTTCACTGTAAGCACGCACGCCGGCCAAGTTTTTGTTATAAAACATTATTCTTCAAACAATCTCGCCGATCTGCACATAGAATTAAAAGAAACATTGTTAATTTAAGTAAGAGCATAAGTGAAAAACTCTAAATCCCCAAGAACTTTATACCTTTTCTAGGTCATCAAATCAGATGAGAGTGAAGAAACAAACAAAGTCCTCCTCTGACCTCCCCTGCACCATATCAACGATTCTAAGAACCATCTTTAATTTTTTTAGTCACAAGTAACAGCCTAAGTTCAAACCAGAAATCCCATGCGTATAAATCTTGAAATCAAAGTGAAAAAGCTTCATACCTGCTGGGACACTTTCGTTAAAGCAATTGATGATGTCTTTGCATGCTGGCTGGTTAGCCCTCGCCATTATTAAAAATTGAAATTGCTGCAAGAGAAGAAAAAAGAGTTATCAGTCTGTTAATAAAACAGATTCATTAAGCTACGAGTCTGTTCTAAAGTGATGAAGACTCAAAATACATCATCATCCGTAGTAATGCGAAGAAAGTGAATCATATATACCTCTCCTCCCACCATCTAGAGACAGAAACAAACAAAACAAATCTCAGCCTTCACTTATGGATGTGTTGATGATTGAAACAAAACCTTAAGCAGTCTGAGTCCTCTTCATTCTTCAAACCATCTATGATCTGCACATATAGAATTAGAAGAAACCATCGTTAATTTTCAAGTCAGGATTTAACCAACAGCCTAAATGAACCCATAAATAGATAAGCAATAAATCCCCAGAAGTCTGAATTACAGCTGCATAACTGTTGATGATAGTGGTCTCCACAATTCTAGGTAACTTCCAATAGGCTGCATTCAAAATAACCAAAAAAAAAAAGATTATTATTGGTTGAATAAACTTGAAACAGAACAAAACAAAGGAAGGCAGAAAGGATTTTGAGATTACTTACAGAGCAAGAAGAGAATTTTTCCATCGGATGAAAGGAAACCTTATATCTCCATCTAGAGAAGCTAGCAACACCTAAAACCGCTAAAAAAAACAAATCTCAGTGTGTAACAAAGAATCAAAAACTCTAAAAGGAAAATTAGACTCACTTTATGGATGGAGAATTTGAAGTGGACAAAAAGGAAGACGTATTGTATAGAATCAAAGATCACCAATCACAATAGAATCAGTTTCATGGTGTTAAACTGTGAGCACGCACGCCGGCCAAGTTTTTGTTATGAAACATTATTCTTCGAAACCATCTCCCCGATCTGCACATAGATTTACAAGAACCATCGTTAATTTGTATGAACCTACGTGAAAACCATAAATAACCCTAAATCCCCAAGAACTTTATACCTTTACTTGGTCGTCATATCAGATGAGAGCAGAAGAAACACAATAGAAACAAACAAACTCCTCAACTGATCCTCACTTGCAAAGACACCAAAACGACACCTGCACCATATCAACGATTCTAAGAACCATCGTTAGTTTTTAAGTATGAAATAGCAGCCTATATTCAAACCCTTAAATCCCATACGCATAGATCTAAAAATCCAAGTGAAAAAGCTTCATACCTGCTTAGACCATTCTTTCGTTAAAGCAATTGAAGATGTCTCCATATGCTGGCTGATTATCCCTTCCCATTGTTTGAAGATGAAATTCCTGCAAGAGAAAACAAAAAAAAAGAGTTCACATCAATCTATGAGTCAATTCTTAAGTGATGAAGACATAAAAATGCATCATCATCCATCATAATGTGAAAAAAGTGAACCATACATATCCTCCCTCCATCTAGAGAAACAAAACCAAAATCTCAGTCTACACTTGCGAATTGTGTTGATAAATGAAACAAAACTTTAAGCAGTCTTGAGTCTTCATCATTCTTCAAACCATCTCTGATTTGCACATATAGAATTAGAAGAAACATCGTTAACTTTCAAGTCTGAATTTAAGCAACAACCAAAAAAGAGATTGTTATTAGTTTAGTAAACTTGAAACATAACAAATCAAAGAAAGGCAGAGAGGATTTTGAGATTACTTACAGATCAAGAAGAGAATTTTTCCATCGGATAAAAGGGAACCTTATAATTCCATCTGGAAAAGCTAGCAACACCTATAATCATTAGAAAGAAATTAAAAAAAAAAAAAAAATCAGTATCTATCCAATCTAAAATTGTGCAACTAAGAACAAAACTCTAAAGGAAATTAGACTCACTTATGGATGTAGAATTCGAAGTGGACAAGGAGGATGACATTATTCTTCAAACCATCTCACCGATCTGCACATAGAATGGAAAGAACTATTGTTAATTTATAAGAGCCTAAATGAAAACCCCTAAATACGCACTAAATCCCCAAGAAATTTGTACCTTTATGGTCGTCAAATCAGATGAGAGTTGAAGAAATACCATGGAAACAAACAAATTCCTCCTCCGATCCTCACCTGTGAAGACTAAAGAATGTGTGTGTGTGTCTGAGTCTTCTTCATGCTTCAAGCCGTCTCTGATCTGCACATATAAAATCAGAAGAAATATCGTTAACTTTCAAGTCTGAATTTAAGCAACCATAAATAGATAAACAATGGATCCCCAAAGCCTGAATTACAGTGCATGAGTGTTGATGATGGTGGTGTCCACAACTCTAAGACAACTTCCAATGGGCTGCATTGGATATAACCAAAAAAAAGATTATTCTTGGTTGAGTAAACTGGAAACATAACAAAACAAAGGAAGGCAGAGAGGATTTTGAGTTTACTTACAAATCAAGAAGAGAATTTTTCCATGGGAAGAAAGGGGACCTTATTTTTTTTCAATCGTTGATGATTGAAACAAAACCTTCAGAAGTCCGAGTCTTTATCATTCTTCTAACCATCTCACCGGTCTGCACAAAGAATTAGAAGAACCATTGTTACTTTGTAGTTGTTAAAGTGAAAACCATAAATAAACCCTAAATCCCCGAGAATTTTATACCTTAACTTGGTCGTCGAATCAGATGAGAGTAGAAGAAACACCATGGAAACAAACAAAGTCCTCCACTAATCCTCACTTGCAAAGACACCAAAAGGATACCTGCACCATATCAACGATTCTAAGAATCATCGTTAGTTTTTAAGTATGAAATAGCAGCCTAAGTACAAACAATAAATCCCACATGTAGAAATCTCAAAATCCAAGTGAAAAAGCTTCATACCTGCTTAGACTTCGTTAAAGCAATTGAAGATGTCTCCGTATGCTGGCTAGTAAGCCCTTGCCATTGTTTGAAGATGAAATTCCTGCAAGAGATTAAAAAAAAAAAAAATGATGAGTTCCTCGTAGATTAATGAAACAGATTCGTTAAGCTATGAGACTCAAAAAGCATCATTCATCCGTTATAGTGTAAACCAAATAATATATATGTCCTCCATCCAATCCTTATAGAGAAACAGAAACAAAGAAAAACCAAAATAACATTATTCGCTTATGGATTGTGTTGTTGATAGAGACAAAACCTTGACTACCCCGAGTCTTCTTCATCATTCTTCAAACCATCTATGATCTGCACATATAGAATTAGAAGAAAGCATCGTTAATTGTCAAGTTCGAATTCAAAACAACAGCCTATTAAAGAGAAGACAGTAAATATATAAACCCTAAATGCCCAAAGTCTTTCAATCATTCATTCTTCAAACCATCTCCCGACCTGCACATAGACGAAGAATCATCGTTAATTTGTAAGTCCCGAAGTGAAAACCCTAAAAAAACCAAGAATTTTTAACCCATTACCTGGTCATCGTCAAATCAGAGGAAACGCCATGGAAAACAAACGTCCTCCTCCGATCCTCACTTGCACCATATCCTGAAAATTCATCAACGATTCTGAGAGTTAGAAGAGAAGATACAGTGATCGTAGGAAAAATGTAATTTGTACGGTCAAGAAGATGATTGTACCACCATTGGTGTCGCTGTTGTTGTTTGTGTCATCATCATCATCCCTCTGTTCTGAATCATCAAAGAATTATCGTACTTCATCAAAATCACAGATAAGCAATAAATCCCCAAAGTCTGCAATACAGCTGCATAACTGTTGATGATAGTGGTCTCAGTAATTCTAAGTAACTTCCAATAGGCTGCGTTGAAAATAACCAAAAAAACGATGATTATTGGTTGAGTAAACTTGAAACAGAACAAAACAGAGAAAGGCAGAGAGGATTTTGAGATTACTTACAGAGAATTTTTCCACTGGGTGAAAGGGAACCTTATAACTCCATCTAGAGAAGCTAGCAACACCTAAAACCATTAAAAAAATCTCAGTCTATATCCGATCTAAATTTGTGTAACAAAGACTCAAAAACTCTAAAGGAAATTAGACTCACTTACGGATGGAGAATTTGAAGTGGACAAAGAGGAAGCCGTATTGTATAGAGTCAAAGATCGTCAAGCAGAACAGAATGAGTTTCATGTTGTTACACTGTGAGCACGCACGCCGGCCAAGTTATTGCTTTTAAACATTATTCTCCAAACAATCTCACCGGTCTGCACATAGAATTAGAAGAACCATTGTTAAATTTGTAAGTGTTAAAGTGAAAACCATAAATACACCCCAAGAACTTTATACCTTTATTACTTGGCCGTCAAATCAGATGAGAGTAGAAGAAACACCATGGAGACAAACAAAGTCATCCACTGATCCTCACCTGCAAAGACACCAAAACGACACCTGCACCACATCAACGATTCTAAGAACCACCATCATTAGTTTTTTTAAGTCTGAAATAACAGCCAAGGTTCAAACCATAAATCCCACATGTAGAAATCTAAAAAATCGAAGTGAAAAAACTTCATACCTCTTTCGTTAAAGCAATTGAGATGTCTCCGTAAGCCCTTGCCATTGTTTAAAGATGAAATTTCCTGCAAGAGATAAAAAAAAAAAAATAGAAAATGATGAGTTCCTTGTAGATTCACAAAACAGATTCATTATTAAGCTATGAGACTCAAAAAGCATCATTCATCCGTCAATAATGTGAACCATATAATATATCTCTCGTCCATCCAATCCATATAGAGAAACAGAAACAAACAAAACCAAAGTATCAGTATTCGCTTATTTGATTGTGTTGTTGATAGAGACAAAACCTTGAGTACTCCGAGTCTTCTTCATCAATCTTCAAACCATATCTGATCTGCACATATAGAATTAGAAGAAACCATCGTTAGTTGTCAATTCGGAATTAAAAAAAAAAAAAAAAAAAAAAC
>NC_025702.1:16282185-16296848 GCF_000633955.1 Camelina sativa
AAAAAAAAAAAAAAAAAAAAAGCCTAATGAAAGAGAAAACCAGAAAACAAACCCTAAATCCCCAAACATTCTTCGAACCATCTCCCCGACCTGCACATAGAAAAAGAATCATCGTTAATTTGTAAGAGCCATAGTGAAAACCCTAAAAATAAAACCCCCAAGAATTTTGAAACCTTTTTTACTTTGGTCGTCGTCGTCAGTCAAATCAGATGAAACGCCATGTAAAACAAACAACGTCCTCCTCCGATCATCACCTGCACCATATCCTGTTAATTCGTCAACGATTTTGGGAGTCATAAAGAGAAGATACGATGATCTCGTAGGAAAATTGTACTTACATGATGGTGAAGAAGATGATTGTACCACCATTGATGTCGGCGTCGCTGTTGTTGTCTGGGTCGTCATCATCATCATCCCTCTGTTCTGAATCTTCTTCATTCTTCAAAATCATCAAGGGAGATAGGGAGAGAGTCTCGCAAAACCTTTTTTTTTTTTTTTTCTATTTGGTGAAGAAGACTGAAGAAGAGGAGCGTGTGTTGCGATTCCTGAGAGAGAGAGAGATGTTGATGATATATTTATAAACGGGCCAGATGTGTTTATGTTGTTGTTCCCAACACTAAAAGAAAAAAGGAAACTTTACTTTTCTATACGTTATTATAGGATGCAAAAAAGAAATTTACCTTTTTTATATATACGTTTGAGAGAAAAAAAAAGAAATTACTTTGACGGAAAAAAATTGAAATTACTCAAATCCATATATTAAAAAAAAACACAATAAGGAAATTTACTAAGAAAAATAGGGAATTAAATGTTTGGGTTTCGTTGACTGAGGAGTCAACGCGAGAACCTCTGTGGCGGTTAGAGGGGTTTCAGTTAACTAAAAATAATGGCGTGAAGTAATTAAAATTCTTAAACGCAAACGTATCAAAAGCTATCATCAAAGCAAAGCAAAGTCCTAAACTTGACACACGGCCTTAGAGCAAGATCATTGGAGGTTTCTCAAATAAGAAATAATAAAATATAGTATAATAATTTTTTATTATGAGAGTTTCTCATTTGAGAATCTTTGAGAAATTTTCTTTTGAGAAATTTTTATAATAAAAAATTATTATATTATATTATATTAATTATTTTGTTAGTGAAAAACTTGATGAGAAACTAACCAATGCACATGAACTTAGTTTTAACACTAGCCATTCTCTCTCATCTCTAATCCCGATTTTGCTATTCATTAATTAGCTTCATTGCTAAATCTGCTTTCCCCACTTTCCTCAAACCATTGATCATCACTGTCCTCCCTCGCACTGACAAATATTGGGAAAGCATAACCTTGATTCATGTTTTGGAATAATATATAACTTGATGCTTTATGCTCCCATCAAAGTTACCCAATACCTTGATCGTTTGAAACTATATACATCGTAATTAGCCTAATATGCATTGTTTTAAGTTTTCTTAACTTGAACTCCTTGATTATATTTCTCAAGATCTACGCTTAGTGCTTGGAATGGAACACATATTCGAGTTACTTAGCTTAGCTATCAGTGTCTCCCCTCTCAAACTTATAATGGATATATACAGCTCCCATTTTAAAACTTATAATACAAATGTCTATATAAATAATATATAAAAGTTTTTCTTACATAAAATTAAATCTTGTTAAACACCAAAGAAGATATATATGGTTTTAATGATTAATCTATTTTCCAAATACACCAGAAGGACCACCAAAGAAGATGGTTTTACCCCAACCATCAAGACTTTGTAGAACATATCTCATACCGATATCTGATACAAGATCGTTTCTATCATCTACTGACTCAAGTGTTCCTTTATTTTCGTCAAGAACCGACACTCCGCGTGCATATGCATATAGTTTCGGGTACGGACCCGTCATTGTTTTGCCGTTACCCATCGGACAACTCTTTGAGTTCGGGACACTGAACACATCTCCTTCCCAGTATATATCGGTGGCAGTATCACCTAATCCTACTAGAGTTTGAATTGGCCAAAAACCTACGTCCATGTCACCCAATCTTAACCACCAGTTCCCACTCGCAATGTCCTTGTAGTTAAAAAATATAATACAACCAAAACTTAAATTGAGAAGAAAGTAACTAACATGATCGATCTGAGGTGTAACTAATTAGCATGTATAATATGTTGCTTACTCGGAAGATGTAAAATCTATTTTCCATTATCTCGTTGGGTTTGGACACCTTGAAGACATGACCAAGAGGGATTTCGGAATTTTTTACGACGAAACCTGGACAGTTGGTATTGAAACATCTCTCGTTCTTTGTCTGTACGTAAATATATTTAGAATAAAACACACATGTAGATGGAAAAGAGTTCATAAAAATTGTGTTTCACTAATGAGTAATCTGACAGGTATTTTTTTTGAATAAAAAAGTGGAAATTAAACTTACTTTTAAATACACAAATAATCGACAACGATTATCTCCATATAATGTTGGATTCACCTGTAAATTTGGACAACATAAACGTTATATTATAGAGACCCTATATTATATCCATATATAGTGGCTAGTATTTTTCTTAATTTTATATATCAATGGTAATGGAAAATGAAAAATGAAAAAAAAAAAACAAAAAAAAAAAGAGGATTGAATTGTAGTATCTATGGGTATCTTACGGTCCAACCGGCTTTTATGAAATCATCACCAGCAGCTACTTTGATCAAACCAGAACTAAATTGCAATTGGCCAACGTCTGGAGTTTGGTATAGGCTAAAATAAGCTTCTCCTCCTCCTAATTTCATATTGTCTAGCTTTCTGTTATTCACTTGAGCTCCCGCAAACTGTATCATCCACAAGTCTAATTGAATAAACTCACAAAATTTGATGTAAAATAATTGATTAATCACAGAAGAATTATTTACGTGTAGTCCCGGTTCATCAGCATCGGTTTGAGGATGTAGAATCGAGGCGGTTGAGTTTCTAAGCCTCATCAGATCCTCTTTGGTTGTCCTTTTGATTGGTACAGTTCCATGTGGACACCCGACTCCTTTGAACTCAAATGCTTTAATCTTGTCGCTACTCAAATCTTTACTTTCGCGAGTCGTCAATCTTTGGATCTCATGATTTGGTTTCATCTAATCCAAAACATTTTAGCAAGCAATTTTTGTATTATTAATGTAAATGAAAAAAAAATTAGATTCATCATTCGATGCATGGAGTTATATTTTCCAAATTAAGGGTTTAATAAGCCAAACCACTTACGTCAAAATGAAAATCATGGTCTTTTAAAAGAGGATTATCGAACGCAGGTTGCTTATAGAAATCGACACAATCATATACGTCACCATGTTCCGTCTGAAAGAAAACACAAACTAGTTAAATGTTAAAAACAACATACTGTATGTAATAGATATGCCTCTTATCATTATAGTACTGTTGTTTATGTATCTAATTACAATGAATAAAACCTGAGATTATTCAGATCTCTTCAACATATATATATATATATATATATATATATGAGTTTAAGTAACTAGTTACCTTCACAGTTTTAAGCGCAGGTTTATTCAGAAGCTTAAGTTGCAACTCTAATTCCAAATTTTCTTGTTGAGACAATCTTCTTCGTGCTATCACACAATTTGTTATCATTAGAACCCCTACTAGTGTCAATAACCCCCACTTTCTCATTTTGTATACGACTTTTCACTTTCGTTTTTTTGTTTGTTAAATTTTCTCCAATATGTATACATGGTAATATATATATATATATATACACTTAGTCAACTATGATCTAAGGTATTGATTGTTTGTTTGTTTAATAGAACCAATTTACTGACCGTTTTGACCAGATATTGTAACGAACAACGATTTTAATAATAATATTCAATGTTGCTGTTTTTTGTATATTTTATATTTTTAATATTATTTGATTATAGAACAAATTGAATGGTAGATAGACACAATCATCTATGTTTTAAAACTGCCATACATCATTCTATAATTTAAAATAATATTAAAATTCTATTTTATATGTACTTGAACATATAAGTAAAAAGTCATGTAAATTCTATTTTCTTAAATCAAATAAATCACCTTACCTTCAGAATTCCAGTTTCATTCCATGTACAACGTATAAAAAGGAAATTATTTAAACATTTAAAAAAATATATATTTCATATACGATAAAGAAAAAAAAAATTAATCGAATCATATATTTTTTCTGTTCCTAAAAGATTGATGTTTACAAGTTTTTACACATTTTAAGAAAATAATAATTACTGAATTTAAATACATTATTATCTAATTTTAAACTAATAACAATTTAGAAATTTAAATATTTTAAATAATTATTTTTGAAGTTTACAAAATATTAACATTAATTAATTCAAAATTGCAGAAAAATTGAAAATTTACACAGAAAAAAAGGAAATGTCATTTGTTTGGGTTTCGTTGACTGAGTAGTCAACGCGATAAACCTCTGAGGCATTTAGAGGGTTTCTGTTAACTGAAAATACAATTGTGGGAAGTAATTAAATTTCTAAAACGCA
The DNA here is from genome assembly GCF_000633955.1 of Camelina sativa. NCBI lineage: Eukaryota > Viridiplantae > Streptophyta > Magnoliopsida > Brassicales > Brassicaceae > Camelina > Camelina sativa. The sequence continues at coordinate 16,286,714 of NC_025702.1, forward strand.
AACGTATCAAAAGTATCATCAAGCAGAGTCCTAAACTGGACACGCCTTAGTTTTAACACTACCCATTCTCTCATAACCAATCCCAATGCCTTAGCTTCATTGCTGAATCTGCTCTCCCCACTTTCCTCAAACCATTGATTATCACTGTCCTCCTGATCATCCCATCTGCCAATTTACATGCTTCTTTTTATCCGACCAGCTTTAATTTACACACTGTATTAATCATATCTTGACACTTCTGCATCAAGTATCACACCCATTTGGAGCGCACTCATCCAGAATATTACACGTTCAGACAGAGACCATGTTAAGACATTTTACATATGCTTCCACATGCATTTCACTTGAAGTAGAAAAAAAAGACTTGAGCAAAAATCAATTTGTTCAGTTCCGAAAACAATCAAAAGCCATGTCTCAAGTCTTCGGTTTCTCTCCAGGGAATCTAGGAAATTGACCAAGAGAGTTCACTCGACTAACACCTTCTACTCCCGACCAGTTCTTTTCACCTTTCCGTCGTTTTCTCCTTTTTTGCATCAAGTGTATAGTAACTGTTGTATTGTTCAGAGCCAATATCTAAAAGCTGCATCTTATAACAAAAACACTATTGTATTGAACTCTTAAGAGCGTTAATACTTAATAATACACATGAAATGTAGAAGGGAACAAAAAAGGGAACAACATGGGCATATGGTTTTAGTTCATATATCTATAGAACAATGGGATAATAAAGTAACACACAGGGTAATTGCTAATTACAACGCAGCTTCAATATAGTCAGTCCATAATGAACTGAACAATCAGAGATCAGGAATCAGACTAATTCATCAGCCTACTTTTACCAGACTTGCTGGTCATATGGCTGTTTAATGGCGTCAAGTAGAATCTAACCAAACCATTTCTGAGGTTGTTGGGCGAATAAGTACCAAGCTTGTCATCTCTCTGGAGCAATCCATCTTCACACGAGCTTCGTCTTCCAGTCTCAACACCAGTAATAGAGCCATGGAACAGACCATCACAAGAGCTTCTCCCACCTTCAAAGCCGTTAATAGAAGCACCACGTAACATACCATCACATGACTTTCTCGCACTAACGCTGTAGCTTCTTATGAGTTTCTCACTAACATCACCATTGGTTTCTCCTTTAGCTACTCTCCTAAGCTTCAACAGAGACTCAGCAAGAGAACCCTCCATAGCATTTCCTCCAAGTTTCAAACTTTGCTCGGTTTTCATTTCGTTCTTCAACGTATCTGTTTTCCTGTGAATCAATCCCCAAAAGTTCCATCCTTTAGACCATTTCTTCCCACTCTTCTTCAACCCAAAACCATCTTGCTTCTTCACCTCACCAGCAGCAGCAACACAACTAACACCTTTAGAACCTAATTCCAAGCTCTCCGGTTTGTAATTCTTGATTGAATACCAATTCGAATCCCTAAGTTCCCTCTCAGTAACAAGCAACTTAGCTCCATGAAACAAACCAACAGTTTCAGGTGATACCTTAGCATTCGAAATAGCTTTCAATTCATCAACCTCAAGCAATCCATGTCTAGATGATCGATCAAAGCTTCTTCTCCGCCGTGAATCCAAGTAATAATCCCTAGTCTGAGCTGTCCCGCCAGGGTTCTTCTCCTCCTCTTCGTCTTCTTTACAACCTGTTATCTTCTCCGGAGAGGCTTTAACATCTTCAGTTACAGAGGACAAAGGAACCAGCTTTGGATATGTCTTGCCAATCAAACATCCGTCCCATGAAGCTCTAGGCTCCTCGAACGAGATTCGACCTGCGTCGAGAGACAACCTAGGATCTACATCACATGAGCGACGGCCGAGACTGCTCCCGGAATCTGGCTTTTTCCCATTATGTTTGAGTGAAAATTTCTTAAGTGTTCTGCTAAAAACAGAATCTTTGACGTTGTTCTTCTTGATGAGTTGAGTTCTTGATTCCAGATCTATAAGCTCCTTCATCGTCTTCTTCTCTCCATCTTCGATTTCTTCTTCAACCAGACTCTTACCGACATCAAAATTCCTAATTTCTTCTTCTTCGTCCTCTTCTTTCAAATCTGGGACTATGGGGAACCGAATCGAGCTCTGTAGCAGGTCGTCGTCGTCATCATCGCCGGCAAATCTGTCGTGGAGAGAGGAGCCGTCATTAGACCTAACATCACACGATCTGCGTCGTGGCTGGTCGAAAACAGAGGCGGATGCGTCACGGACGGAGTAAGAGCTAGCACGGCGGAGCTCAGGTAGGGAGGAAGAGAGAGCTTCGATGGCGGAGAGACGTTCACGGAGACAGGTGGCACAGAAACCAGTGGTGGGTTTAGAAGAAGGATGACGGTGACAGACGGCTGAGTGACGACGGCGACGACGTTGCTGGTGGGTCATGGCTCTTCTTTCAGGGTAAGTGGTGGTTTGAGTTTAGTTCAGTGAATGGAAGAAGAAGAAGAGAGTGGAAGTTGAAGAATCTGTCAGTGACATTTTGTTTTTAGGATCTCGAGATGAGAAGAGAAGAGAAAGAGAGAGTGGCGTTGTCAACACAACAACAACAACAACAACAACACTAGTAGACTAGTAGTACACAACACAAGTGAGAAGAGAACCCCTTTCCCTTTCCTTAAACCTTTTCTCTCATTTTTATTTCTTTTTCTAATGTCCCTAGTATATTTATTTCTAATAATGTTATGGTTTTGGAACAATTATTAAAAGTAAATATTGTAGTAAATATTTGGAGGAAAAAAAGAAGATATTATAATTTGTGTCACATGAGTGTGGCAGAGAGAATCAAAAGGGAAGAAGTGTACAAACATCATCCCATTATGAGCCTGACCTCTGCGTTTGTAGGACGAACATAAAAAGGTTTCTTAATTAGTGAATGAATATTTAAAGTTTTTATGGATAGACCAAAAAATTGATTGGAAAAATGGTGAAAACACGTGTGTGCTCATTTGTTTTTTTTTACCTTGGGGGTAAATATTTTGGCTGCTTTCGTCATTTCTTTGGATTCCCCATCGAATCAATAAATAGCTTCCAATGTCAACTTTTTTGTAATTCTTTATTTGGTTGGATATATTATTAGTGATTAGTGATTGATTTTTTTCAAGTAGATGGCACCAAGAGAGTTAGTTTAGTGCAAACAAGATGTAACATTTAAACTACACGCTTGATTTTACCTTTTAAGTGGGTTTGTTCAAATGTTCCGTCATCGTTAACTGAAGTGTGTGTCTACTGTCTATCATTTAAAACAATAATTTCACTTCTAGTTTAAAACAGAGAAAACAAATTACTATATTTTCCTCATTACAAAAAATATATATATATATATAGCATGACATTTGATAAAATAAAAACATCTGAATTTAATTTCACTTTTTTTATGTTTGTGTAATTTTACCTAAAATAAGGGAGAGAGTAATTTACTCTAAACAAGTAAACATTTTGTGGACAGCAGTAACGGAGGTGACGAGTGCCATTGAGATTCGGAGTTCTCAAAGAGTGTGTTGTGTTCCCAACCAAAGCAGGTCCCAAAAAAAAATACACAGTTATTGTTTTTTCTTTTGTCTGAGTGTGATTGTACTGATTTTGTTTTCTTTCTGGTAAAAGATTGGAATTTTCCGACGACTTTGGTCTTGTCCACCAAAGACTTCAAGTCTTCAAGTAATTAAAAGTGTAAGTAAGTTTACGAGAACGTCAAATACTAAAGTTTAAGCCCGATGAATTCAATTATTATGTTTGGGCTTACAAATCGTAAACTGGGCTCAAAAGGAAACAAATAAGCCCATTACGTTTCGTCGTCTCCTTCACCTTCTTCGTTCTACCAGAGTAAGCTTCTACCAAATTTTAGTGAACACCATTGTTTTTTGTTCGTCTTAAAGGTAATTGCTTTTTTTTTGCAGTTCTATTTTTATGAGGAGATAGATACCTCAATTTCATCAATAGTCGGCGGGAGATTTGATAAGTACATCAAATCATCACTCTCAGTTTAAGAAATTTTGAAGTGGAGTACATAAAAAACACAAAACTTTCACCCTATATTACTCTCTCTATCCAAGATGCTGACTTGGTCTGTGATACTTGCAAAGGTAATCTCTTTTTAATTGGATCTTGTTTTATTGTAGGGATAGAGTTTGGAGCTGGTTTCTCTGTAGGTCACAGTAGGTCTTACTTTTTGTCATCGTTTAGATGATTTATGGCTAAGGGTTTTGTAGAAAAGACTGATCTTTCATCGTAGCAATATGCTTATTATATATGTGGACCTTCTTGCCAACTCAAAGGACCACCACATTCTACTTGGTAGTGGATGCATGTACACAACTTGCATCTTTAAATACAACCATCATTGTTATTGAGTTAATAAATATCACAAACACTATATATCCGCCTTGTCAAGAGAACATCTTGGGTTTGTCTCCTCTTTTGATTCTCTAGTCTACTGAATGTTCATTAATAAAACTTTGTTTTTTCAGGTGCAACCTCTTCAAGGCTTCTTCTACATTGTTACCTCTAGCACAGAGGTATGGATTCTGCTGTTTGTATTACTTCTTGAGTTATAAGTGCTTTCTTTATGAGTATAGGATTTGCATATCGTTTGATTAAGAGCAATGGTTTTAGTTGGTTTGAATTACTTTTGACTCTGTTACTTAGACAAGAGAGAGATTTAAAAGACATGAAATTAGAATTCTTCTCTTATCTTCCCCCATCCTTAGACTATAAAGGTTAAAAAATATCAATGAGTCGTTTTCTAGTGTCGAGTCTTCTTGTGTGGAAAAGTCAAAAGTATGCAAAAATCTCAGCATAAGATCATTGCTTATTATCATTGACTCTGACAATAGAATAACAGCAAAACTTGCAAGACCAATCATGCTCTTTGAATCGGTCTACAACACATTAAAGAACAAAGATATATATATTCAATTATACAGTTCAATGATGGGTCGTTATGCTTATATTATTATATGCACATACATATCTGGCGTTTAACAACAAGAAAAAGAAACTTACATGACTGCAACATACTTTCTTTCTTGGAATTTGGATATCAGAAATAATATTCACTTCCTTCCTATAACCATGTCTATAGACATATGCCAATGAGGAGCAAAACCCCTACGCCTCCCCACTTCTCAAATAGAAAGCATCAAAAAACTGATTCTGAGTATACTTGGGGTGATGTAGGTACTGGCGGGAAAGCGAGGAATGTCTCAGTCCTCGGTACGATCAGAAGGGCAGCCAAGAAAGTCTTTGCTATTATTTTCTTAGGACAACGAAAGTTAAAGCCAGCAGAATGTAGATCTGATGCTGGAGAGAGCAGCACGCTTGAAAGAGAATCTACTTGTAAGCATATTGCTGTTTGACTAAATCTTTCCTAAAACATCCTTTCTTTAATCAGGAGCATGCTTTGAATCTTCTAAGCATTGGTGATGTATGCATAACTTTAAGATAAACAAACTTTGTTCTGGGAGTCTTTGATGGATGAGATATATTTCTGTGACAACCTCCTTCCTTTTTTCTTGCATATGTGCAGTATCAGGCTGGACTGGTTATTCATCACCCAGCTCTTTTGGAAGGTCAACAACCGAAAGCAAGGTTTCAGGTCAATATCGTTTTTCTGGTTCAAGATTTCTAAGTCCTGGTAAAGATTCATCTTCTAGCAAAAGTTGGCACCTTGGACCCGTAATTTTTTCTTTTGGGGAGCTTCAAAGGGCAACTGCAAATTTTGCATCGGTTCATCAAATTGGAGAAGGCGGTTTTGGAGTTGTTTTTAAGGGAAAGCTTGATGATGGAACTATTGTTGCTATCAAGCGTGCAAGAAAGGTAGTATTTGAATCTATTTCTTGGAAAATATGTGGATAAGAGATTGAAGTTTCTTAAGAATATTTCGGAGTAAAAATAGTCACTAACTCAAGATTCTGTGGCAGAACAACTATAGCAAAAGCTGGTTGCGAGAGTTCAAGAATGAAATATACACATTGTCAAAGATCGAGCATATGAATTTGGTAAAGCTGTACGGATTTCTTGAACATGGAGAAGAAAGGGTTATTGTTGTTGAATATGTTGGCAATGGAAACCTAAGAGAACATCTAGATGGTAAGTTGTAAGAGTTACTTCCTTCTTTTTCTATGTCTATCTGAATACAGAATTCTCAACTTTTGTTCTTCTTCAACAAACTCAAGGTTTACGGGGTAACCGTCTAGAAATGGCAGAACGTCTTGAGATTGCGATCGATGTGGCTCATGCATTGACCTATCTGCACACATATACTGGTACTCTTATCATTTCCTCTTCTTTGTTGTTTATCGGTGTTATATAAGCTTCGTGTGCCAAGATTTAATGCATTAGGGATTTTATAATGCAGATAATCCAATAATACACAGAGACATTAAAGCATCAAATATCCTCATCACGGAAAAGCTTAGAGCCAAAGTAGCAGACTTTGGCTTTGCTCGTTTAGTTACTGAAGATCCTGGGGCTACTCATATATCAACTCAAGTCAAAGGATCTGCAGGCTATGTGGATCCAGATTACCTCAGGACGTTTCAACTAACCGATAAGAGCGACGTTTACTCTTTTGGTGTTTTGCTCATAGAGCTTCTCACCGGAAGACGTCCCATTGAGTTAAAAAGACCACGGCATGACCGACTCACGGTTAAATGGGTAAGTCACTTTCTAGTTTCCCTGTCACACTATAAGCTCGAGATGATCTTAACCAAGGAGAAACTCGTATCATCTTGTGCAGGCTTTGAGGAGACTCAAAGAAGATGAAGCTGTTCTCATAATGGACCCATTTCTCAAGAGAAACAGAGCCGCCATTGAAGTGGCTGAAAAGATGCTGAGACTAGCGAGCGAATGTCTTGCCCCAACGAGAGCTACACGCCCAGCTATGAAATGCATTGCGGAAAAGCTATGGGCTATAAGGAGAGAGATGAAGGAGACGGTGCTTTCTTCCTCGGCCTCTAATTCTTCGTGTTCGTCAGCGACACACAGCTTCATTGGCCGTGATTCAGACAGATATGCATTGCCGAGGATCGAAGACCACGAGAATAGCATTGAGTTACTCTCACCTTGATGATATCAATTTGTAAAACATGTTACTGCTTCTCTCATTCAAAGAAAAATCTTATTTAGATGAATGCAAATACACACTACAGTTAATTGTCTTTTGTTGTCAATACAAGATAAGAGTGCTCTGAAGAAGTCGAAAATATTAACACTATTGTGAAAGAAGAGACAATTAACACTACTAATAAACGTATGAGATAGGTTTGATCTAATCGATCATCAATTATGAGAAAAGACGTATAGCATTCTCAACTTTGTGGGGAATACTCTCTGATTAAGCTATTAAATTCCACAAAAGAAATAGAAAGGCCAAAAGTAGAAGCGAAATTGAATTCCATAAACATCAAATCACAACCATTCCCCAGTTGGCAAGTCATTACACAACAAATCCAGAGAAGATGACATTGACGATGAAACATCACTAACAACAACAACAACCCACAAAAAAGGATACAACAAAAACACAGAAACCCTTCTTTTTTGTATTATATATAAATTTACAAAAGAGACTCTTCACGTCTCTCAAGCGAATTTAGGCTTAGGCAAGGCTGAGCCACCAAGGCCGCTGCTGCTGCTGCCACCGCCTCCTCCTCCGTGGACTGGTCCAAGCTTCTGGATCCAATGTTTCAGACCTTTCCTTGGGTCCTTACAGATCTTGTTCGAAGACAGATTCAGGTTCCCTTCACGTTCCAGTGAAATCGCAAACTGTTCAAGCACTTTCACTATCTGCCAGAACTCTGGTCTCTTATCCGGTGCAACCGACCAACACTGCTCTATCAGAGCTTTCATGGCTGCTGGACAATCTGCTGGGATAGTTGGCCTAATGTTCTGAACCAAAGATCAACAATTTTTCACATCTCAAATGGTTGAACCAACTGAACAAAATAGGACCTAAAGCATACTTGTGCTGTAAGCCTTTTTTATGTTAAACTTTAAGCTTTAACCGTAACCATTAGACAGTGCTGAAAGATGGCATAAAACTCCACGGAAGACTACAATCATGAAATATGTCAGGAGACGCACAGAATAAATTACCTTGTGTACGACTGCGAAAGCAGCTTGAATAGGATTCATGTCCTCATACGGGATTGCTCCAGCTACCATTTCCCATAAAACGAGTCCAAAACTGTAAACATCAGCCTTACGTCCGTGTGGTTTCCGTTTTATCATTTCAGGTGCCATCCACCTATATGTTCCAGGGTCATCAGCCAACATGTCGCAGTACTCTTCCTCGCACGCTATACCAAAGTCAGCGATCTTCAATTGGAAGTCTTCGTCAATCAATACATTTTCTGGCTTAAGATCCCGATGAATAACATGTCGTGAGTGAATATATTCCATTCCTTTTGCAATATCTAGAGCAAATTCTATGAGCCGTTTCAAAGGAAGAGACCTATTCTCGGGCTTGTGCAGAAAAGATCTTAAGGATCCTTCAGGTAAATACTGTGTGAGGACACAATATACAGGCGGATCTTTATATGCTCCCACAAACTGTTTTAGCACACAAATAAGAGAAGAGATAGTTAACAAAAACCGTAGTCATTCCATCTAGACTGACGTAACAATTAACCAAGAGAATATAAACGAGAGAGGAGACAAAAAAATTCACCTTTATGACGTTTGGATGGGACAATCGCGACAAAAGGGTGACTTCTTTGGTAAACTGTTTCTCTAAACGAGCTCCCAAGCATCCATTATCGTCATCATCAGGGACAGTGATAAGCTTCACAGCAACAGCTTTATCTTCATACTTACCATGGTATAGCCGGCTATATAACCCATGAGCAAACTTAAGCCCAAAGAAGAGCTTTGACATATCAACGCGGAACTCTTCAGAAGCTTCCACAGCACTGACTCTACGGCCAGTATTATCAAAAAGCTTAGACCACCCAGTGTCCTTCTTGCTCTTCACCCTCTCTTGAATTCTCAAAGTGCCTAGATCTCTGATAGGACCAGAAGGAGACCGCAAGTTGAACGATCTCTTGTCAAAGGAGTTCTTATGAGAAAGCTTAGGCTTCATCCCCTTCTCCGATTCAATCCTTCTTGGATGAGGAGTAGAAAACCTCTTACGCTCAGACCTAGCTTCCTTAAACACATCAGGAAGAGCCATCTGAGGCGAGGGAGAGACAGATCTCTGCTTGTTAGTCACAGGGTTTGTCTGTATCTCCGAATCAACAACATATACATCAGCCTCCACCAAACTGGTGGTATCTTCAGTAGCAGTCTGTGAGTTACTCGAAACCAACTTCGGATCCAATGAAGATGAAGAGGATGAAGAAGATGATCTAAGAGGTGGCTTTGCTTTCAGTGCACCAGAAGAAGTCTTGTCTTGGTTGTTAACCATAAAAGGAAGAGAAGCTAGCCTTTGGGAATTCAGACGGTAAGAAACAGTTTGAGAAAACTTAGTCCTCCTAATCCAAGAAGAAGCCTCTTCATCCATCTCACTTATTGACGCTGGAAATGCTAAAAAGCCTAACACTTTTTGTGCCAAAGACTAAAAGAACCAAAAACTCCAAAAGTCGCTAAAGAATATAATCAAGCAAACCCGTGAATACGAATGAGATGACTTGCTGCTGCAATCTCCATCATCTCATTCATGTCCCATTTCTCACCTTCAACCATTAAATCTACAAAAATCTCTAACACGAAAAAAACAAAAGTAGTTTTGCTAAGAATACTATAAAACTCGATATATATATCTCCAAAACGCCCCCACCAAATCGCCAGAAAATCCCGAATTTTTTTACATGCCCTCTTCCTACACAAAATCAAGCAGCAAAAACAAATCCATATTATAAACAAGAATATAAGATGGATCTAATTAACAAATTAATAAAGAAACTAATAATGTTTTTCGATTTTAGCTAACCTGAAGCGTTGTGTAATGGTTGAAAGGGAAGAAGGAAGTAGAAATCGGGAAACCAAGAAGATCCGGCGACTTGAAGCTCGCCGGAGGAGGGAGGGAGGAAGAAGGTGGTGGTGGTGGTGGGGGGAATCGAAGGAGAGAAATCGAGAGCTAAACCATAAAGACGTATTTGGGATTCTCCAAAGACCTTTTTGACGAATCCAGACCTCTTACTCCCCTTTT
>NC_025702.1:16297867-16325602 GCF_000633955.1 Camelina sativa
TTTTTTTTTTTTTTTTCTTTTAATTCACAGATAAAATGTGGAAAAATAAAAATTAAATTCTTTGGAATATTATTAAGGGAGGAAAAATACGTTAAAACGACAGCGTATTAGTCTGTCTGTCAGCATCTCTGATATGCTCTAAATTATTCTTGTCTGATTGAGATATTTAATTTAATTTTTTCCTTTTATCAAAAATATTTTCTGTATAGGCAATAAGGCTTGCTTACGCTTCGGCCCATTAATATAAAACTATCATAGGCCCAAATTTGAACAAAAATAAAAAGAAAGACGGAGAGTTTTTGACTTTTGAGGGGTTTACTTATACAGGTCAAGAAGAGTAGAGGATTTTGAGATTGTTGTTCTTGTGTGTTGTGTTGGGTCATAATTGCATCATCCCTAATTATGCGACGAAACTGAACCAAAATTGCAGACGTATTGAGTGATCTTGACTAGTCGAACGACTTGGCTTTTCTCACTTGATACGACGGTGTGTGAGTGTGACTATGCGGCTGTGACCTAATAATAATAATCGATTTTGTCGTCGACGTTTGAGCTTGTGGAGATTAAGATCAACGCACGCTGCTGCCACTACAGTCACCTGATTCACAAAGTCCCTCCCAGATGAGAACAAACGGAAAAAAAAAACACGGTTTACAAAATAATATGTCTTGTCTTGCACAGCAGTGATATTAAAACGTATAGGTGGATCTATATTTTTTCTATTTTATACGGAAAAAAGTATGAACGTAACTAGTTCATGATCATGATACATTACATATACTATACTATCATGTATTCATGTGTGTGTGTGTGTGGACGAAGAAAACAAAATGGCCAAATTCAATGAGAGTAGAAGAATAAAAGAGAAAGAAAGATGTAATTAAAGGTGAGTCCAAAAGATTGGTAAAACACAAATGCTTACCAACAGATTCATTTTTTAGAGACACCACACATTTTGTCTCCGGACCTATTCATGTCCTACGCCTTTGGACGCACCCTTTCCTCTTATATCCTATTATCATCGTATATATCCTACACATAATATTTTATGATTACACGATCATATACATTGGTGATTTCTATATAGCCATTTTTTCGGAGATTAGTAACATTATTGAAAGAATTTGTACCAATTAAGCTAGTTCAAACCAGTGGAAGATATGCCTATATATATATTCACAAATATACAAAATACTAAATCATTTTAAGTTGCGAGCTTATAGCTAGATTAGCTTAGCTAGTGAAATAAAAATGGATGCAACAAAAGAAAAATATTTGAAAATTTGACAACATGTTCAAAGATAGTTTACAACAAGTACCAACCAAACTATGCCACTATGGTCATCACTGTTTCTCCTAAAACGTAATTTAAATGTTAGTACAAGAGAATCCATAAAAGAATAGAGAGTACTGGATTTGCCAACAATGTCGGTTGGATTATAATAAGTTATACTCTCTCAATGGCTTCCACTTTTGTTTTTAAGTGAATGTATGGGCCGGTGTATATATATATATATATAACGTACCAAGTACTGATCAACTGATGCTACGTTACTTAACATTGATACCAAAAAAAAAAAAAAATTGAGGATACGTTGACGTACACACAAGAGAGACACATAGAAACCGACTCCAGTAATTAAGCTAATGTATCTTTCTCGCAAACTTATAATAATCATATTAAGTAAAAGTTTAGATTAAAAGAAAAATTATTTTGGAAGAAGATAAATATATTTATAAGAAGGCATGCATCTCTTATTTATATTTTGTGACAATTTCAACTGAAATCGTATTGACGTGTTGTTGGATCGTATTTATAAATTCGTGAGCGTTTCTGATTGTAACTCCAGTTTCGATCCTGGATATTTTCTCAGTGAAGTTTATAAGATTTGTGAGAAGAAACTAGACAACAAATGGCTAGATGTTGAAACATTAAAACAAGGAAAAATCCCACCCCTCAATTATAATCTCATAATTTTTTTAATAATAGTGTTTGATACTTGTCACATCCAAACCTTTGTTTCCTCATTGGCCTATTTTTCTCTCAAATCTTCGATTGAGAATATGCTCTAGCTATATATACACATATGGGTAAACTATGAACCTTAATATAATAAAGAGTTCATCTCTTTGTCTCTAAAAGAGAGAAGGAGAGAAGATGTTGCCAGGGATACTTTTATGCTCACTTAATCCCAGGAATCACAGGTGAGTTATTAATTTCAGTTTTTTATTTACGTTGGATTATAACTTTTGATTAATACACTTTGTTGTTTTAATTAAGTATGATTTGATTAAAGTGTTTTCTTAACATGTGTTTAATAATGATAAAACTTGGATAATTGGATTTATCATATCATTAGTATATGAAAGAAAGAGACAATAATTTGTACATGATTTTGGAGTAAGGCAAGATCCATGTCGTAACTTTATCTGATCATCACTTTCTTGTCCAATCAAAAGAGAGATTAACAAAAAAAAAATCTGAGATAATCGCCACTTACTTCACTTTTGTCTTTTAGGAGAGAATACACAAGATAAACTAGTATTATTTTTTATTTAGTCAAAGAAAAACTTTTATAAAAAAGTTAAGTCATCAAAGGATAGAAAGCTATACTGTAATTACCAATTTTTGAAAAGGGAAAAAAATGAAAAGATGTGATAAACAATTGCTTTTGTAATTCCAACTTAAATATTGTTTTTTATTGGCATATATTGTATTTTTTTTTGGAATATTGGCAAATAAATAAATAAAAAGAAAAAGGAAAGAGGAGAGCATGTGCATGGGTAAAAGATTAAAAAATTGTCGAAAGACCCAAAACTATCCCCTAGTACCCAAATCGAGGCACACCTTTTACGAGTCGCATCATTTACAATTAAAAATAGTCAGGGGTCAAAACTCAAAGGGTAATTACGTAATCTTCAATCAGTTCTTTAGTGGTCTTCTCTTCTCTTCTCTTCTCTTCTCTTCTCTTCTCCACACTAAGTCACTAACTCTCTGACACTGACTCTTGAGAAATTTGGATAAAATTCATAAAAAATCATTCGACGGCCGGAGAATTTATTATTCCGGTGGTATAAACTGACGGAGTTGGTTTGCTCTCTCACTGTTGCAGTAAAAAGAAGAAGAATGATCGAGAGAGCTTAGATACTGAACCTAAGGACATTGAGTACTGGTACTCAGTTCAGTTCAATCGAGATCCTCCTAGATTTGCTCTCAAATCGGATAACACCACTCACCATTCCCGCAGGTTTAGCTTCCGTCGTGTAAAACTCCCCGTTGATTTCACAATTTCTGGTAATCTCAACCTTTTTTTTTTTTTGTGATTTTTGGTTGCAAGTAGGAACGGCGGCGAATTTAGCAAGGCGAAGAAGCGAGGAGAGATGGCGAACAAGGTTTCTAACTTCTCGGATCTGATTCAACGAGTGACTGCTTCTTGTTTGTTGCATCCGCTCTCCGCCGGCCGGCAAGATCTATCTGGTAATCGCCGGGAAGAGTACGATTCCGAAGAAGAGATTCAGTACGAGGACGCTTTGGAGAAGGAGGATGTGAAAGATGAGACTATTAGGGTTAAGAGCAAGAGCGGGGTGAGCTTGGAGACGGTTCAGGAGATGGAGATGGTGATGGATGAAGTATTCACCGCGGCGGCTGCTTTGAAGAGAGCTTACGTGGCGCTTCAGGAAGCTCATTCGCCGTGGGATCCGGAGAAGATGCACGATGCTGACATGGCTATGGTGGCTGAGCTGAGAAGGATTGGTTTGTTGAGGGAAAGATTCAGGAGGATGAGAGGTACCGGAAGTGGTGGTGGTGGCCGGAGGAAAAACGACTCCGGTAGAGGATTGCTGAGAGACGCGGTGGCGCCTTATGAAGCCGTCGTGAAGGAGCTGAAGAAAGAAGTGAAGGTGAAAGACACTGAGATTGAGAATCTCAAGGAGAAAGTCAAAGCGGCTACTTCTATGGCCAATGGTACCGGAGGAGGCAAGAAACACCGATTGCTTTCTAGCCGGAAAGTGAACTGCTCCACGCAGATCGCTGTATCTCCGGTACCGGAGTTATTTGAGATGACTATGATTCAGGTGAAAGAAGCATCAAAGTCTTTCACAGGGATTTTACTGTCTCTCATGCGAGCTGCACATTGGGACATTGCAGCAGCTGTTCGATCCATTGAAGCTGCTTCAGCTGCATCAGATGGAGTGTCAGCTTCTTCGTTTGCATCCTCGGTTCAGTCCTCTGTCCCGAACCAACACGCGAAATTTGCTCTGGAGTCTTACATCTGTAGGAAAATCTTCCAAGGATTTGATCACGAAACGTTTTACATGGACGGAAGCCTCTCTTCTCTTATCAACCCGGATCAATACCGTCGTGACTGCTTTGCACAGTTCAAAGACATGAAAGCAATGGATCCGATGGAGTTGCTAGGGATATTACCAACTTGCCATTTTGGTAAGTTCTGCTCAAAGAAGTACCTTTCTATCATTCACCACAAAATGGAAGAGTCGTTGTTCGGGGACTCGGAACAGCGGGAGTTGGTTTTAGCTGGTAATCACCCAAGAAGTCAGTTCTATGGAGAGTTCTTGGGGTTAGCCAAAGCCGTCTGGCTGCTTCATCTCCTGGCCTTTTCGCTTGACCCATCCCCGAGTCACTTTGAAGCAAACCGAGGAGCCGAGTTTCACTCTCAGTACATGGAGAGCGTTGTGAGGTTCTCGGATGGCCGTGTTCCTGCGGGGCAAGTTGTTGGGTTTCCTGTTTGTCCAGGATTCAAGCTTAGCCATCAAGGGAAAGGATCAATCATCAAATCCAGAGTTTACTTGGTTCCAAGGGCTTCAACTGGTTTCATTTGAGTTCCACTGTGTGTTAGTAATGTTATGTCGAGTTATCAACCTGGTTTTGGAAAATGTTGAAATAAAGAGTCCGTTCATTATAAAGAGTTCTTGCAAAAAAATTGAAGAAAAATTCAAAATTGGATAAATGTTTCTATATTTAATCTAAATGACAAAGCTCACACATAACATATATGTTTTAATTCTAACAATTCGAGGGGTTTTAGAAGGGATTATGTAAATAAGGTATGATTTTTTCGAGGGATCTCAGTATCAATCGTACAAGACTTCTCTTAGAAACACTTTTTTCACCTGTCACAAAGTAAAGGTGAAACAGAGAGAACAAGATTAAATAAAAGAGTAAAAACCCCAAATTCATCAAAAGTAAAATGAGAATAGGAGAAGGATTAAATTTACTTGTTCTAGTGTGAGGAACATAATGACGTTCCAGGTTCCTAGCCGTGTAAAATTCGGGAGAAATCCTTTGTAGAATGCCATGATCCCCTGTAAAATATACCAAAAACAAAACATTCATGATTGTATTCAAAGAGATAGATTGGTAAATCCGTAAATGTGAACCGGGCAATAGACACCAACCTCTGTCTTCATGGTTTTGATGAAGCAATCGATTGTGTTTCGGTAAGTAGAGTCACCCATCATTCTAGATTTTACCTGAAACAACATATAAAGAAATAACCATGGCCGTTCCAAGGGCATATACCACAAACCATCAATCATTTTGCTTCTTTTAGTAATATTTTTATCTTTTCTCTACAATCTAATATCTCTCCTTCAGTAGAGCATTACTATCTAATAATGCTGCTTTTACCAAAGTCAAATCACCAAGTAAGAGATCAGAAACATAAATTGTGGAAGACACAAACATGTGAAACGCTCATTGTCACGTTCAAGGTAGTGCTCTGTCCATTCAGTATCATTATCCTTCTAAGAGATATTATGTGATACGAACTCAATCCTTGCCACAAATCTATAATAGAACTCAAATCAGTACTAGTCTCTTTTGTTTTGTTCCCCAGAATATCATTAATTTAGGCATTTAGCACTTTGATTTCAGATCTGTCACTTCTCTCTAAAAGTTATATTACATATACCACTACCAAAAAAGATGAGGCGAGAGCCATATTGATCTTGTAATTTTGTTGTTGGTTTTATGTAAAAAGAAGAAACTGTATGCTTACCACATCAATCGGAGAACCAATACAGACAGCGAAGAAGCCTGCAGCTAAACCAGCTAGTAGATGAGTTAGAACACTGTCTCTGAAGAATGGAATTTTCATAATTGTCTGCATATGTATGGAAGTATTAGAACAAACAAAGACTAAACAAACACCAAAAGAAGCCAAAAATTATTCTACACAACAAGAAAAACGATTCTTGAGAAAGAAATATTCACCTCCTTTATTTGATCATAACTAGCTAGCTCTGCAGCATTTACAATAGCATTCCGAGCAATATTAGGACCAAGTCCAGTCCATAGCGCACTAACTCCTTCCTGTTTTATTCATCAAAAGGCTATAAATCTCTCTGCTAACCAAGTATTTTTGACATTGTTATTTGCAGGTTAATTTACTAACCAGCTTCACTATGGTGAAATAAGCATCTACAGCTCCTGCATAACGCCTAGGAACCCCAGCCGGTAGTTTTCCTTCTGATTGAAGCCGAACTTTAACAAGATCAGTTGGATTAGCTACTATAATAGCTATAGCTCCTGTTGTCACACACACACACACACCAAAAAAAAAAAAAAAATTCCCCTTTATTACGTCTTTCCTTCACTAGAGTTAGAGGATCAAAATCAAGAAGTGAGCTCACCAGTTAACAAAGCTGCAAGAATCTTTTGGTATAATGGAATATCACCAATAAAGTCACTTCCAACCAAAAAAGTCTTGACCTGGCCAGATATAGCAAAGTAACCAACTCATCAGATATAAGAAGAGAGAATCCCAAATATATATATATATATATTAAAGAAAAAAAACCCCAGAGAAGGAAAGTAATGTGAGAACTCACAGGCTCATATAACCCAATCCTTAAGCCACCATAGATGCATTGACGATGAAGTCCTGCAATGACACCTTTCCAAAGCCCAGAAATACCTTCTTCTCTTGCTATGGTAGTTAGTGTACCAATTGAGCCTCTGTACTTGGGTAAATTGTCACCATCTCCAGTAGGGATCTTTCTTTGAAGCTGAAGCCTTACTTTGGCTGTGTCTAACGGTACTGTACATAACTGCAACATTGTTCATACAAATATGAATCAGGAGATTTGACTAAAAACTACAAAACAGACTTAAAGGAGTAAAAAAGCAAACACAGAAAAAAAGTCAAATTTCCAAAACACTAAAGCTATTAAGAGTCTATGTAGCTCATTTAGAGTTATTACGATCTCATAATTGGGACTCAAAAAGAGTCGTAGACTAGACCAGGTTAGCTTCTTTATCTTCCACAGCTCAATTTCAAAGAGAGTCAACAGAACAACAACAAATCTGAAGGAAAAAAAAAGTGATCTGGCTTGTTCAACCAGTGACAGTGATGAATCGAATTCCAAGAAATTTCACCGACGCAAAATGACAAAAACCCAAAAAGGAGGAGGAATCATCTCAATCTCTCATCTATTACAAGAGATACCTCTGCAAAACAAGCAGCGAAAGCGCTGCAAATGAAGGTTTCAAGGAACGAAATCTCGATCCTTGGTTTGAAATCCGCCATTGTTAATTGCTAATACAAAGATGGGGAACAAGATAAGCGAAATCTGGGGATGCACCGATTGGGCAAACACAAAATTTTTTAAGAACTTGCAATTTTCTTCTCTCTGACAACAACGATGATTGATTTGATAAAAAGTATTTATCTTTAAAAATGGGTTTTCTCAAATGATTTGGTTTTTATTTAGAGTAGTAATGAAGAAAAGTGAGTGAGCGAGATCGAGATTTAAAAAAGCAATCTAATGGCGTAACGAATTCACACATAGTACAGAGTCTCTCTCAATCCCAGTGTTCAAGAAAGCGGTCTAGGCGGCCGTCTAGGCGCCGTCTAAGCGCTAGGCGCTCAGCAGACGCTTAGATGACCGCCTAATCCGCTTAAAATTACATACATTTTATTTTAATATTTATTTTTGATTTTTAAATTACACATAATTAAATTATTATGTTTTATATCTATATACGTAATTATAAACATTTATGTTATTAATATAACTTAAATAAATGTATTTTTCTTACCGTTGTTTATATTTTTTTATTTTTATAACATATATTTTAATATAATTATATATATATAATGTTTTATGTTGTAAACGCCTAAACCGCCTAAAAACCGTCTAGGCCCCGACTAAGCGTTTTAGGCGTTAGGCGTTGGGTCACCGCCCAGATACCGCCTAGCGTTTTCTTGAACACTGCTCAATCCCAATCTTTGGTGTTACTATTTTCGCTATTAAAGTTTCCTTTTTTTTTTTCCTTCTGTAACTAAACAGAGTGATTAGAGAACAGAGACCCTCTTCCTCGTCTGGAAGGTTTACGTGCATAACTGTCATATGTTTTAGTTGGAGACCCTCTTCCTCAACTGGAAGGTTAGGTATGATGAAACTGCCTTTATGTTTTAAGGTGGCAGAACCAAAGTGAGTGATTCTATATTCCAATAGGTCTATGTTTTACTCGATTCACACCACTCAAGATATGCCTCTAGATTCCCATCCACGGGAGTTATAGTAAGCTCATGTAGTTTTTAAAAATAATTTGATTTAGGCATAATTTATGCAACAGAATAGCAAGAATCACATAATACAAGTTTTCTTTTAGAAGGCATAAAACGACCAAAATATTTAGCAGTGTTTTTTCTTGGCTTCAGCTTTTTTTTTGGTCAAGCTCAGCAATCATACTGTCGAACATAGCTGTCCTGTAATATAAAAATAGCAAAAGAAAACAACAAATTTAATTAATGACAAGTTACGTTCTTAACTAACTAACTAGGATTCAATACTAATCATCAAGAATTAAATTTATGTACCTGGGCTGTCTACGACCACCCCTAGTTTCAATGAATCTGTGGTACATACGCTTTCTTCCAACGAGAACACAGCGTTCACTTCCAATTATACGACTAGCTCTTCCAACCTCAAGCTTCAGACTTCCCAAGTAACTTCCATCTAGTGCTAATGCCTTCTTTTTGTCCAGGTTCTCTCTTGGGGTTTGTGACTTCTTGCTCGTATTTTTTTTTTTTTTTAAAGTTAAAATGCAAACGAAAATATGTTTCTTTTTTTTTTTTTGGTTCCAGATTTGCTTTCATAAATGGACGAAAATCATTGTAGAATCTTTACGAAGATGAATTGTAAAATATTACAGTTTTTTGCTTCTTCAGATTTACTATCTCCAAATCATCCGACTCCCTCTTAGCTACAAGTAAAAGCAACAAAAACAAAGTTCAAATATCAAAACGTTCCAATCTCATTATTCAAAAATCAATATATGCATGTTTTCTAATACGTTGATGGGTTTAAAACATGAAATCCCTTCTTTACCTCGAGCAAAAAAAGGATATACAGCAAAGAAACACAAGTTTCTAACCTTTGTTAAGGCTCCCTTGCATAGTTGCATTATCAACCTAAATATCCGAAACAAAAACGAAAGTCCACTCAAATCGTGAAGAAACCATTTCTAGAGAACAGAAAAAGAAAAAAAAAATTGCTTGCTATAGAGGAAGAGAAGATTACATTGGTGCATGCCGTGGAGGATTCGTCGTGCCCCTTACCCATGGAGAAAAGTATTCGATAAAAAAGACGAGCGACGGCGATACGTATTTTACATAGAGAGGCTGCGTATTTATAAAACCTTCTTTTTATCTTGGTTTTTTCTTTTTGGTCTAATTTTGTCCCGGTCTGTATTCTTCTTTCTATACAAGATAAAAAAATATTCAACTGGTTTAGGGTTTTTCTACATTTAGCTATGGAAGTTTTTGCTAGGGATGTGTAAGAAGACTATTCGTGTTGTTTCATTTCAATATACAACAAAGGCACTAGATGAACCAGCGAAATGGTGAATGGAACTCAAAGGTGTTTTAGCTGAACCAAAGTGAGTGATTCTATAAACGCCAGGTGATGCTGTTTCAGGGATTCTCCATTCGATACTCGCTGTGCTCTGCGTGCTAAGTTTGAACGGTCTTGACCACTTAAACCGGAGGCAAAAGTCGTTGTCATCATAAACAGGTATCCATGTCTCTCTTCCTTCTAGCCACCTCTCAACAAGCGCGAAAGTCCCTTCCGTCATCAGGTCGTTTCTCGGGTTTGCTGACCGGAACTGAACCGTCACTATGTCAGTTCCCTTCCTTAATTTGGCAGCGCGAGGAACATCTCCGAATGCAGTACCAATTGGCGTCATATCCGCAACCACAGGTGTTAGTAAGCTTATTTGCTTGTGAAGTAGGTCAGGTGGCTGAGGACCCGGGTCAGTGGCTTGACCAGATAGAAGATCATTTGCTAGTTTCTTGAATTCTTGAATGTATCCGCTTAGCGTGTGAGGTCCATACAAAGTTGATGCACCCTGACAAAAAAGTAGAGTTGGTTTAAGAGCATGAAATCAAGAGAGATCCAACCTCTTCCTTCTTATCTCATCAGCCTCTCACCTCATATCTCTGCACTTGGTATTCCTCAAATGTGGCGATATACTGCGAGTATGAATTGGTTAGCCCAGCTATGACCACGCTGAATTCTCCTCCGTTGCTGCCTTCCTTAAGCACTGTTTTCACAGCATCACGTAGTCGCCTCCCTGCCATTGTTGTGAATTCTTGCAAGCAGAACCAAAGAGAAAGGAAATTACTAATGTTTTACATCAGTCCTGAATATGATGGGGGAGTCTGGAATACCTCCTGGGACGCAGAGAATCACTAGCTGGCCAATGCGGAGGATCTGAACTGGTAATATTGACGGCTGAAAATGGATTAATAACCAGACAGAGAGTTAAGTGGGAAGCAATTTAAATTCATTGCAGCAAAAGCATTAGGATGAACAGATTATGCTCACCGCCCAGTTGTATGGTTGTTTCATTTCACCGGTATCAAGCAATATGGGTTTAGGTCGCTGGCACCGGACCTGTTCCTCCAGAACGGATTTCCCTGACACAAAGTAACAACATAAAGTATAGTAGTAAACATCTTATTAGCAAGTTAGAAGGGAATTTGGGGTTTACCTGATCATCTCCTTGTTTAAAGTCAAATGCCCCAGGTCCATCAGTTGTTCCTGCAGCAAAACCAAAACCCATTGCAGCTGGACATGTTTTCACCACTTCGGAACCTCCATCTTGTCCATCAATCGTCACTTCAAGCTGAGAGAAATCAACAAAAGCATGGCGATGGTCAACTTTTCCTTGTATCTTCTCAGAGGCTTTAGTAAAAAGATCCGCAGCCTTCTTGAACTGCCTCTCTCCAATTAGGCGCGTACTCTCAAATTCATCAGGGTAGCTGAAACATTTAGTCATGCCTATTTATACATCTAACAAGCTTTCTCTAAATACCATATTGAACTGAGTGAGAAAAAGAATTTTCTGTGATTGGTTTTTGCATTTCTGAAAGGAAAAGTGTGCAATTATGAATAAGATACCCTGGTCCACGGCCGTAGCATTTTTCGTTCTTTCCACCAGAAGTACTGTGGTTGAAGTCACAAGGCAGGCCTGTGTCTATACAGAAGGCTCCCAAAACGTTCGGACTAACATCTCCGCAGTTAGTTTGACAGAAGGCAGAGACAAAGCTAGGTTTGTCAGCGTGTCTGAATCCACTTCTGACTCGTCTAGCAACGCTTGACATCCTTGTAACGGTTTTACCGCCTGCAGACGGTAAAGAGGACGCCATTTCCAGCACATCTTGATCTGCAATGAAAGCAACAAAAAGGTTAGTTTTACAATAACACACCATTACTAAACTATTGGAGCTATGGTTACTTACACTTACCATGAGGATCTGTGATTATGCTTGAGACTCTTCTATGAGATTCAACATCATAAGACACGCGACTTTCTTTTTGTTCAAACCAGTCTTCCATGATACGTTCTGCAGTGCCTTTGTTGTCCCCGCTGATCAAGGAATTTGTGCGGCTCATCGAAGTGCCATGAGTTGCAAACCAATTGAAACTACCGACAGGACCCCAGCGATCATCAACGAACTTGACAAGTGTCATCTCTTTATCAACATTATATTCATATCTACTACGTTCATGTGCCGGATTGTTAAGGTATGCGCTGGGACTACGGTTCACACCAGCATCCAAGAGCTCCCCTGCAATTTCAGCTCCAAAAGCAATGTCTTTAGAGAAAGAACTAATGAATAATAAAAAAATTTGCCACAAGCTGAATAAGCTCACCTTTGTTGATTAAAATGGACCCGGGACGAAGATTTTCATGAGCTTGTATGATACTTTGCTCTATACCATCCACAAGAGCATTAAACGATTGATGAACAAACCCGAGAGATGTAACTAAGTACAGAATGTATTGGAGATAACCCCCTGGACCAGCATGAGTATGAGTTCCACTAATTGCAACATTTTCCTCCGTATAAAGCTCACCGTACCTCCAAGGAAGTTAAAATAGAACTTTTGAAATTGAGTTTAATCTGCTTAGCATGTAACAAACTTACAAGATAGACCTACCTACCTCTTTTTTAATCTTTCAATCACTTTGATAGTCACAAGCTGTGACGCCATACCAGCATCAAGATTAACAAAAGCAATTCTTTTCTTGTCTGGCTCAGCCACGATGAACGTGCGAGCTCTGAGCCTGAAGTGAACACCGGATGTTACTTGTTCCATGTTAGCATATCCCATCATGTTGACATCAGCTGCAGGCCCCGTGATGTCATAGCTTCCAAGACCGATCAAATAATAGGAATCCGTGAATACACATTTGATCTTCAGCAGAAACAGCAAGAACAATGTGCACTTCATAATAGACACAGACCGCGTCGTCATCTTCACACTCGATGTGGATTAACAATCACTTCTTTCCCGTTTTGGTCCTTCCTAGAGAAAGCATATGCCAACGTAAGCAACACAAACAAACACACACACACACACACACATCTTTCATGAATCTTAATTATTAAACCCAAGAGATTATCCAACCTGAAGAAGGATAAGAGGTAACGCAAGCCTCATATGAACAAACACATCATTATGAACCAATTCAGAAACAAACAAGTGTATACTTTTTTAAGTTGATGAACACACTAACCGCAATTATAGAGAGCGACCCATTTGCAGGGAATGATAGAAACCAATCGGTGTGAATGCTATGAAGCAAAACAAAGGTGGCAGGATTTGAAAACTCAATAAAGTTTTCGTTTTTTTTTCTTAGAACAACGATGAGAGTCTGTGAGTAAGAGTAAAGTTTGAGGAAAGTACTAGTTTTTTAAGGTTGCGGAGAAGGAAAGCTTCCCAATTTCAGCTGTTCTGACTGACTTCTGAGTCGTTCTCAATTCGGTTTTGACTTCTCATTCGACTACTTCTAATTTTGCAAAGTTCGGATCTTTTAGGACACGTTTGTCAAAATGCAGAAGTAATGGGGTTAAATTTTAATTTATTAAATATTATTGGGTTTGTTTGTGAATGAACCAAAACTTGTGGGTTGTTCTTCTCTCCTTCTCTTCAACCTCCTCAGTCGCCGATCTTCAACAGTGGGGGGTGAAACAACAATAGAGCGATACAATGGCGATGAGCCTAATGAACAGAGCAATCTCAAGAACCGAAACCGTCGGTGCTTTCAGACTATCGCTTAATCTCCTTAGGAATTTCTCTGCGGCGCCGGCGGCATCTCCTACGTCGAGTGAAAACCCTAGCTCCGATGCGAATAAACCTAAAAGAAGAAAGAAGAAGAACTTAATCGAAGTCGCTCAGTTCTTACCTAATTGGGGAATCGGATACCATATGGCTAAAGCTCACTGGAACGGAATCTCTTATGAAATCACTAAGATCAATCTCTACAAGGTCCCTTCTTCTTCTTCTTCACTTTCACTTACTGTTTTGTGTTCTCTTTCGTGTTTGATTGTAAAGCTTACATTTTTATATGCTGAGAAGATGCATTTGGGGTTGTGTTTGATTTTGGATTCAAATGCAGGATGGTAGGCATGGAAAGGCTTGGGGGATTGTTCACAAAGATGGTGAGTTTTTTTTTGTTCCTCACTTGTTTAGTAATGTTAAGTTACCATATCCATTGATCTCAAAGGTTGAAGCTTTTCGTTATATGTATGGAGTGTATGTAGGGTGGAGTTGTTAGGAGTAGCCATATCTGAAACTCTGATATTTCACAATTTTGCTTGCATTGGTGTTGAGATTTTGATTTCTCAGTTGCAATTTAGTTGATTCACTTAGCTATTCTCAAAATGCAGGATTGAGAGCTGCAGAAGCTCCAAAGAAGATAAGTGGAGTTCACAAACGCTGTTGGAAGTATATCCCAAATCTGACAAAGGCTGCTCCTGCAACAAACTCTGCAACCGCTGCTGCTGATGTTCAAGCTGCCTGATATGTTTACTTCCATTGTTCTGGGTACTTCTCGATATATCTATTTGCGGTTTCTTTAATTATTATAAGATGCAGTTGTTGTTTATTTGAATTCGTCGATAGCTTTGTAGGAAATGATCCAGAATCTAAGGATGATGATCGCTTTTTTTTGTTCCATCTTGGTTTTGATTTTGATGTGCCTGCATCCGAGAATCACTGGGGATAGGGTTTTGCTACTATTAAGTATGGTTTTGTTGTGTAGGAGACCTTCTGGTTTTAAACATCTAATAAAAGGATCCAATTACCAGTGGCATATGAATTTAGAACCACCAGACTTAGTGACGTTCAAAGCAATCTCAAATTTCCAATATCTGAGAACCTCCATGTCGCTTGAACATGTGGGGAAATTATTTGATTTGTAGTCTCCTCTTTAACAAACAACATCTTTTCGGATATTTGGAGTTTCTAGATATTCCACTTAAGCACGGGATTCTAATTTGGTAATTCTCCTGATCTTGCATCACAGACTTTACCACCCTCGTTTTGTTATTCGCCTTAATGGAAACAATTTTTTGGTTGAACGTGTAATATTCTGGAAGAGTGATCTCCAATGGGTGTGATACTTGATGCAGAAGTATGAAGATATGATAAATACAGTGTGTAAAGCTGGTCGCACAAAACATGGTCAGCGTTATCCTACTTCTATCATTGTCCCGTGGCACAAATCTGTATGGTTTAAAGGCAACATTCCCAAGCATGCCTTCATCACTTGGGTAGCGGCTTGGAATAGGCTCCATACAAGGGTCAGACTAAGAAGTTGGGGATTGGCAGGCCCCTTGACGTGTGTCCTCTGCAACAACCACAATGAGACGAGGGATCATTTGTTCTTTGAGTGTAGCTTCAGTAGTGAAATCTGGAACCACTACACTTCAAGAGCTTCTCTGATACCTCCAATACCCTTTATGGATTGCCTTACCTGGTTGCAGACGGCCTCGAGGAACAAACATGTTTCTCTCATCCTCCACCTGATTCATCAAATTTCTATATATCTCATTTGGCGAGAGAGAAACAACCGGGCTCACCTTGCCTCTCCTCCGCCGGCGCATCTGCTCATTAGAAAGATAAAGCCTCTCCTCAGAACACGCCTCCTCCCTCTTTCGAAAGATCAGCCTTGTCATTCTAACAGGCCTTCTCCTCTGACAACTTGGTTCTCCTTGTTTCAAAGTGTTGTTGGCTTTTGTTAGTTAGTTGGTTTTTGCAGGTTGTTACACCCTGGAGCAAGTCGCTTACTACGTTTGTTTTCGGCCTGTGTGCTGTAAGGCTTTAGGCCTTGTAATATTACGCTCGGGCCTGTGTGCCTGCTTGGGCTTTCGAAGCCTAAAAAAAGAGGCTGGTCGCATAAAAGAAGCATGTATATTGGCAGATAGGATAAACAGAGAGATGAAGCGAAGTGCTAGGGAGAGATGATCAGGAGGACAGTGATGATCAATGGTTTGAGGAAAGTGGGGAAAGCAGATTTAGCAATGAAGCTAATTAATGAATAGCAAAATCGGGATTGGTTATGAGAGAATATGGCTAGTGTTAAAACTAAGGCATTGTCAAGTTTAAGGACTCTGCTTTGATGATACTTTTGAATTTTGATAATTGATACGTTTGAGTTTAAGAAAATTTAATTACTTTACATGGAAATGTTTTACTAGAAAACCAAGAGATTGCAGGAACAAAATCAGATGTGTACATACAATATTTTACTGATAACAGTTATCTTCTTTCTTTTTGCTCTAGCAGACGAGCGACAATCTGCTTCCGTCTGAGTCTCCCCTGCTTCCTCACGCCTCTCAAGTTGTGAAGAAGAATCTGGTGAAGGCAGTGACCTCTTTGGGCTTGAGTCTCGAAGTTTTCCATCTGTTTCAGNTCGTCTAGCAACGCTTGACATCCTTGTAACGGTTTTACCGCCTGCAGACGGTAAAGAGGACGCCATTTCCAGCACATCTTGATCTGCAATGAAAGCAACAAAAAGGTTAGTTTTACAATAACACACCATTACTAAACTATTGGAGCTATGGTTACTTACACTTACCATGAGGATCTGTGATTATGCTTGAGACTCTTCTATGAGATTCAACATCATAAGACACGCGACTTTCTTTTTGTTCAAACCAGTCTTCCATGATACGTTCTGCAGTGCCTTTGTTGTCCCCGCTGATCAAGGAATTTGTGCGGCTCATCGAAGTGCCATGAGTTGCAAACCAATTGAAACTACCGACAGGACCCCAGCGATCATCAACGAACTTGACAAGTGTCATCTCTTTATCAACATTATATTCATATCTACTACGTTCATGTGCCGGATTGTTAAGGTATGCGCTGGGACTACGGTTCACACCAGCATCCAAGAGCTCCCCTGCAATTTCAGCTCCAAAAGCAATGTCTTTAGAGAAAGAACTAATGAATAATAAAAAAATTTGCCACAAGCTGAATAAGCTCACCTTTGTTGATTAAAATGGACCCGGGACGAAGATTTTCATGAGCTTGTATGATACTTTGCTCTATACCATCCACAAGAGCATTAAACGATTGATGAACAAACCCGAGAGATGTAACTAAGTACAGAATGTATTGGAGATAACCCCCTGGACCAGCATGAGTATGAGTTCCACTAATTGCAACATTTTCCTCCGTATAAAGCTCACCGTACCTCCAAGGAAGTTAAAATAGAACTTTTGAAATTGAGTTTAATCTGCTTAGCATGTAACAAACTTACAAGATAGACCTACCTACCTCTTTTTTAATCTTTCAATCACTTTGATAGTCACAAGCTGTGACGCCATACCAGCATCAAGATTAACAAAAGCAATTCTTTTCTTGTCTGGCTCAGCCACGATGAACGTGCGAGCTCTGAGCCTGAAGTGAACACCGGATGTTACTTGTTCCATGTTAGCATATCCCATCATGTTGACATCAGCTGCAGGCCCCGTGATGTCATAGCTTCCAAGACCGATCAAATAATAGGAATCCGTGAATACACATTTGATCTTCAGCAGAAACAGCAAGAACAATGTGCACTTCATAATAGACACAGACCGCGTCGTCATCTTCACACTCGATGTGGATTAACAATCACTTCTTTCCCGTTTTGGTCCTTCCTAGAGAAAGCATATGCCAACGTAAGCAACACAAACAAACACACACACACACACACACATCTTTCATGAATCTTAATTATTAAACCCAAGAGATTATCCAACCTGAAGAAGGATAAGAGGTAACGCAAGCCTCATATGAACAAACACATCATTATGAACCAATTCAGAAACAAACAAGTGTATACTTTTTTAAGTTGATGAACACACTAACCGCAATTATAGAGAGCGACCCATTTGCAGGGAATGATAGAAACCAATCGGTGTGAATGCTATGAAGCAAAACAAAGGTGGCAGGATTTGAAAACTCAATAAAGTTTTCGTTTTTTTTTCTTAGAACAACGATGAGAGTCTGTGAGTAAGAGTAAAGTTTGAGGAAAGTACTAGTTTTTTAAGGTTGCGGAGAAGGAAAGCTTCCCAATTTCAGCTGTTCTGACTGACTTCTGAGTCGTTCTCAATTCGGTTTTGACTTCTCATTCGACTACTTCTAATTTTGCAAAGTTCGGATCTTTTAGGACACGTTTGTCAAAATGCAGAAGTAATGGGGTTAAATTTTAATTTATTAAATATTATTGGGTTTGTTTGTGAATGAACCAAAACTTGTGGGTTGTTCTTCTCTCCTTCTCTTCAACCTCCTCAGTCGCCGATCTTCAACAGTGGGGGGTGAAACAACAATAGAGCGATACAATGGCGATGAGCCTAATGAACAGAGCAATCTCAAGAACCGAAACCGTCGGTGCTTTCAGACTATCGCTTAATCTCCTTAGGAATTTCTCTGCGGCGCCGGCGGCATCTCCTACGTCGAGTGAAAACCCTAGCTCCGATGCGAATAAACCTAAAAGAAGAAAGAAGAAGAACTTAATCGAAGTCGCTCAGTTCTTACCTAATTGGGGAATCGGATACCATATGGCTAAAGCTCACTGGAACGGAATCTCTTATGAAATCACTAAGATCAATCTCTACAAGGTCCCTTCTTCTTCTTCTTCACTTTCACTTACTGTTTTGTGTTCTCTTTCGTGTTTGATTGTAAAGCTTACATTTTTATATGCTGAGAAGATGCATTTGGGGTTGTGTTTGATTTTGGATTCAAATGCAGGATGGTAGGCATGGAAAGGCTTGGGGGATTGTTCACAAAGATGGTGAGTTTTTTTTTGTTCCTCACTTGTTTAGTAATGTTAAGTTACCATATCCATTGATCTCAAAGGTTGAAGCTTTTCGTTATATGTATGGAGTGTATGTAGGGTGGAGTTGTTAGGAGTAGCCATATCTGAAACTCTGATATTTCACAATTTTGCTTGCATTGGTGTTGAGATTTTGATTTCTCAGTTGCAATTTAGTTGATTCACTTAGCTATTCTCAAAATGCAGGATTGAGAGCTGCAGAAGCTCCAAAGAAGATAAGTGGAGTTCACAAACGCTGTTGGAAGTATATCCCAAATCTGACAAAGGCTGCTCCTGCAACAAACTCTGCAACCGCTGCTGCTGATGTTCAAGCTGCCTGATATGTTTACTTCCATTGTTCTGGGTACTTCTCGATATATCTATTTGCGGTTTCTTTAATTATTATAAGATGCAGTTGTTGTTTATTTGAATTCGTCGATAGCTTTGTAGGAAATGATCCAGAATCTAAGGATGATGATCGCTTTTTTTTGTTCCATCTTGGTTTTGATTTTGATGTGCCTGCATCCGAGAATCACTGGGGATAGGGTTTTGCTACTATTAAGTATGGTTTTGTTGTGTAGGAGACCTTCTGGTTTTAAACATCTAATAAAAGGATCCAATTACCAGTGGCATATGAATTTAGAACCACCAGACTTAGTGACGTTCAAAGCAATCTCAAATTTCCAATATCTGAGAACCTCCATGTCGCTTGAACATGTGGGGAAATTATTTGATTTGTAGTCTCCTCTTTAACAAACAACATCTTTTCGGATATTTGGAGT
Organism: Camelina sativa; assembly: GCF_000633955.1. Lineage (NCBI taxonomy): Eukaryota > Viridiplantae > Streptophyta > Magnoliopsida > Brassicales > Brassicaceae > Camelina > Camelina sativa. Next base: position 16,317,269 of record NC_025702.1, read on the forward strand.
TTCTAGATATTCCACTTAAGCACGGGATTCTAATTTGGTAATTCTCCTGATCTTGCATCACAGACTTTACCACCCTCGTTTTGTTATTCGCCTTAATGGAAACAATTTTTTGGTTGAACGTGTAATATTCTGGAAGAGTGATCTCCAATGGGTGTGATACTTGATGCAGAAGTATGAAGATATGATAAATACAGTGTGTAAAGCTGGTCGCACAAAACATGGTCAGCGTTATCCTACTTCTATCATTGTCCCGTGGCACAAATCTGTATGGTTTAAAGGCAACATTCCCAAGCATGCCTTCATCACTTGGGTAGCGGCTTGGAATAGGCTCCATACAAGGGTCAGACTAAGAAGTTGGGGATTGGCAGGCCCCTTGACGTGTGTCCTCTGCAACAACCACAATGAGACGAGGGATCATTTGTTCTTTGAGTGTAGCTTCAGTAGTGAAATCTGGAACCACTACACTTCAAGAGCTTCTCTGATACCTCCAATACCCTTTATGGATTGCCTTACCTGGTTGCAGACGGCCTCGAGGAACAAACATGTTTCTCTCATCCTCCACCTGATTCATCAAATTTCTATATATCTCATTTGGCGAGAGAGAAACAACCGGGCTCACCTTGCCTCTCCTCCGCCGGCGCATCTGCTCATTAGAAAGATAAAGCCTCTCCTCAGAACACGCCTCCTCCCTCTTTCGAAAGATCAGCCTTGTCATTCTAACAGGCCTTCTCCTCTGACAACTTGGTTCTCCTTGTTTCAAAGTGTTGTTGGCTTTTGTTAGTTAGTTGGTTTTTGCAGGTTGTTACACCCTGGAGCAAGTCGCTTACTACGTTTGTTTTCGGCCTGTGTGCTGTAAGGCTTTAGGCCTTGTAATATTACGCTCGGGCCTGTGTGCCTGCTTGGGCTTTCGAAGCCTAAAAAAAGAGGCTGGTCGCATAAAAGAAGCATGTATATTGGCAGATAGGATAAACAGAGAGATGAAGCGAAGTGCTAGGGAGAGATGATCAGGAGGACAGTGATGATCAATGGTTTGAGGAAAGTGGGGAAAGCAGATTTAGCAATGAAGCTAATTAATGAATAGCAAAATCGGGATTGGTTATGAGAGAATATGGCTAGTGTTAAAACTAAGGCATTGTCAAGTTTAAGGACTCTGCTTTGATGATACTTTTGAATTTTGATAATTGATACGTTTGAGTTTAAGAAAATTTAATTACTTTACATGGAAATGTTTTACTAGAAAACCAAGAGATTGCAGGAACAAAATCAGATGTGTACATACAATATTTTACTGATAACAGTTATCTTCTTTCTTTTTGCTCTAGCAGACGAGCGACAATCTGCTTCCGTCTGAGTCTCCCCTGCTTCCTCACGCCTCTCAAGTTGTGAAGAAGAATCTGGTGAAGGCAGTGACCTCTTTGGGCTTGAGTCTCGAAGTTTTCCATCTGTTTCAGTGATGTCACTGTTCGCTGGGCCTGGGCTAAAAAAGGTAAAGCTTGGCATGGAGGGAACTCCAGTTGATGAGAAGCCAGCTGAGGTTGATTCCGGTTGTTTCCCATCAAAAGAAAACCCACCAAAACCGGAATTTGGCAGCAGGTAAGAAAGACGAGAATGATGATTTACAATCGTAACCTGTTGTTTTTGATTGCTCTAATTGTGCCATGCTAGAGCTATAATCTTGTTCTCGAGATACGCATTGTGTGGAGAAAGAGCATCCACCACCATTCTCCAATCCTTCACAGCCAAACCCATCCTGATCATATCCTGATTCAGATAATTGCTCCATCCACCACGAGTGAGCTAGAACTTCATCAGCTGATAACCTTTGGGAAGGATCAACACAAAGCATCCCCCGGATCAAATCCTTAGCGTATGAAGTTATATGGTCCCATGGCTCTTCAGAAAAACTCAAATCTGCAGCCGTGACAGCATCAAAAATCTTTGAGTTAGTCTCTCCCCAAAAGGGAGGTACTCCACTGAGAAGAATGTACAAAATAACCCCTGCACTCCATACATCAGCAGCTTGGTTATAATATCCCCCTGACAACACTTCCAGGGCTACGTAAAAAGGACTGCCAACTGTGCCGCTCAACTTTTCCCCAGGCTTTATATAGGTTGCCAGCCCAAAATCAGCCAATTTGATAGGAGATGAAGAAGAAATTGTGGCCATAAGAATGTTCTCAGGTTTCAAATCTCTGTGTACAATACCGCTATCGTGACAAAACTTGACCACNATTGAGTTTAATCTGCTTAGCATGTAACAAACTTACAAGATAGACCTACCTACCTCTTTTTTAATCTTTCAATCACTTTGATAGTCACAAGCTGTGACGCCATACCAGCATCAAGATTAACAAAAGCAATTCTTTTCTTGTCTGGCTCAGCCACGATGAACGTGCGAGCTCTGAGCCTGAAGTGAACACCGGATGTTACTTGTTCCATGTTAGCATATCCCATCATGTTGACATCAGCTGCAGGCCCCGTGATGTCATAGCTTCCAAGACCGATCAAATAATAGGAATCCGTGAATACACATTTGATCTTCAGCAGAAACAGCAAGAACAATGTGCACTTCATAATAGACACAGACCGCGTCGTCATCTTCACACTCGATGTGGATTAACAATCACTTCTTTCCCGTTTTGGTCCTTCCTAGAGAAAGCATATGCCAACGTAAGCAACACAAACAAACACACACACACACACACACATCTTTCATGAATCTTAATTATTAAACCCAAGAGATTATCCAACCTGAAGAAGGATAAGAGGTAACGCAAGCCTCATATGAACAAACACATCATTATGAACCAATTCAGAAACAAACAAGTGTATACTTTTTTAAGTTGATGAACACACTAACCGCAATTATAGAGAGCGACCCATTTGCAGGGAATGATAGAAACCAATCGGTGTGAATGCTATGAAGCAAAACAAAGGTGGCAGGATTTGAAAACTCAATAAAGTTTTCGTTTTTTTTTCTTAGAACAACGATGAGAGTCTGTGAGTAAGAGTAAAGTTTGAGGAAAGTACTAGTTTTTTAAGGTTGCGGAGAAGGAAAGCTTCCCAATTTCAGCTGTTCTGACTGACTTCTGAGTCGTTCTCAATTCGGTTTTGACTTCTCATTCGACTACTTCTAATTTTGCAAAGTTCGGATCTTTTAGGACACGTTTGTCAAAATGCAGAAGTAATGGGGTTAAATTTTAATTTATTAAATATTATTGGGTTTGTTTGTGAATGAACCAAAACTTGTGGGTTGTTCTTCTCTCCTTCTCTTCAACCTCCTCAGTCGCCGATCTTCAACAGTGGGGGGTGAAACAACAATAGAGCGATACAATGGCGATGAGCCTAATGAACAGAGCAATCTCAAGAACCGAAACCGTCGGTGCTTTCAGACTATCGCTTAATCTCCTTAGGAATTTCTCTGCGGCGCCGGCGGCATCTCCTACGTCGAGTGAAAACCCTAGCTCCGATGCGAATAAACCTAAAAGAAGAAAGAAGAAGAACTTAATCGAAGTCGCTCAGTTCTTACCTAATTGGGGAATCGGATACCATATGGCTAAAGCTCACTGGAACGGAATCTCTTATGAAATCACTAAGATCAATCTCTACAAGGTCCCTTCTTCTTCTTCTTCACTTTCACTTACTGTTTTGTGTTCTCTTTCGTGTTTGATTGTAAAGCTTACATTTTTATATGCTGAGAAGATGCATTTGGGGTTGTGTTTGATTTTGGATTCAAATGCAGGATGGTAGGCATGGAAAGGCTTGGGGGATTGTTCACAAAGATGGTGAGTTTTTTTTTGTTCCTCACTTGTTTAGTAATGTTAAGTTACCATATCCATTGATCTCAAAGGTTGAAGCTTTTCGTTATATGTATGGAGTGTATGTAGGGTGGAGTTGTTAGGAGTAGCCATATCTGAAACTCTGATATTTCACAATTTTGCTTGCATTGGTGTTGAGATTTTGATTTCTCAGTTGCAATTTAGTTGATTCACTTAGCTATTCTCAAAATGCAGGATTGAGAGCTGCAGAAGCTCCAAAGAAGATAAGTGGAGTTCACAAACGCTGTTGGAAGTATATCCCAAATCTGACAAAGGCTGCTCCTGCAACAAACTCTGCAACCGCTGCTGCTGATGTTCAAGCTGCCTGATATGTTTACTTCCATTGTTCTGGGTACTTCTCGATATATCTATTTGCGGTTTCTTTAATTATTATAAGATGCAGTTGTTGTTTATTTGAATTCGTCGATAGCTTTGTAGGAAATGATCCAGAATCTAAGGATGATGATCGCTTTTTTTTGTTCCATCTTGGTTTTGATTTTGATGTGCCTGCATCCGAGAATCACTGGGGATAGGGTTTTGCTACTATTAAGTATGGTTTTGTTGTGTAGGAGACCTTCTGGTTTTAAACATCTAATAAAAGGATCCAATTACCAGTGGCATATGAATTTAGAACCACCAGACTTAGTGACGTTCAAAGCAATCTCAAATTTCCAATATCTGAGAACCTCCATGTCGCTTGAACATGTGGGGAAATTATTTGATTTGTAGTCTCCTCTTTAACAAACAACATCTTTTCGGATATTTGGAGTTTCTAGATATTCCACTTAAGCACGGGATTCTAATTTGGTAATTCTCCTGATCTTGCATCACAGACTTTACCACCCTCGTTTTGTTATTCGCCTTAATGGAAACAATTTTTTGGTTGAACGTGTAATATTCTGGAAGAGTGATCTCCAATGGGTGTGATACTTGATGCAGAAGTATGAAGATATGATAAATACAGTGTGTAAAGCTGGTCGCACAAAACATGGTCAGCGTTATCCTACTTCTATCATTGTCCCGTGGCACAAATCTGTATGGTTTAAAGGCAACATTCCCAAGCATGCCTTCATCACTTGGGTAGCGGCTTGGAATAGGCTCCATACAAGGGTCAGACTAAGAAGTTGGGGATTGGCAGGCCCCTTGACGTGTGTCCTCTGCAACAACCACAATGAGACGAGGGATCATTTGTTCTTTGAGTGTAGCTTCAGTAGTGAAATCTGGAACCACTACACTTCAAGAGCTTCTCTGATACCTCCAATACCCTTTATGGATTGCCTTACCTGGTTGCAGACGGCCTCGAGGAACAAACATGTTTCTCTCATCCTCCACCTGATTCATCAAATTTCTATATATCTCATTTGGCGAGAGAGAAACAACCGGGCTCACCTTGCCTCTCCTCCGCCGGCGCATCTGCTCATTAGAAAGATAAAGCCTCTCCTCAGAACACGCCTCCTCCCTCTTTCGAAAGATCAGCCTTGTCATTCTAACAGGCCTTCTCCTCTGACAACTTGGTTCTCCTTGTTTCAAAGTGTTGTTGGCTTTTGTTAGTTAGTTGGTTTTTGCAGGTTGTTACACCCTGGAGCAAGTCGCTTACTACGTTTGTTTTCGGCCTGTGTGCTGTAAGGCTTTAGGCCTTGTAATATTACGCTCGGGCCTGTGTGCCTGCTTGGGCTTTCGAAGCCTAAAAAAAGAGGCTGGTCGCATAAAAGAAGCATGTATATTGGCAGATAGGATAAACAGAGAGATGAAGCGAAGTGCTAGGGAGAGATGATCAGGAGGACAGTGATGATCAATGGTTTGAGGAAAGTGGGGAAAGCAGATTTAGCAATGAAGCTAATTAATGAATAGCAAAATCGGGATTGGTTATGAGAGAATATGGCTAGTGTTAAAACTAAGGCATTGTCAAGTTTAAGGACTCTGCTTTGATGATACTTTTGAATTTTGATAATTGATACGTTTGAGTTTAAGAAAATTTAATTACTTTACATGGAAATGTTTTACTAGAAAACCAAGAGATTGCAGGAACAAAATCAGATGTGTACATACAATATTTTACTGATAACAGTTATCTTCTTTCTTTTTGCTCTAGCAGACGAGCGACAATCTGCTTCCGTCTGAGTCTCCCCTGCTTCCTCACGCCTCTCAAGTTGTGAAGAAGAATCTGGTGAAGGCAGTGACCTCTTTGGGCTTGAGTCTCGAAGTTTTCCATCTGTTTCAGTGATGTCACTGTTCGCTGGGCCTGGGCTAAAAAAGGTAAAGCTTGGCATGGAGGGAACTCCAGTTGATGAGAAGCCAGCTGAGGTTGATTCCGGTTGTTTCCCATCAAAAGAAAACCCACCAAAACCGGAATTTGGCAGCAGGTAAGAAAGACGAGAATGATGATTTACAATCGTAACCTGTTGTTTTTGATTGCTCTAATTGTGCCATGCTAGAGCTATAATCTTGTTCTCGAGATACGCATTGTGTGGAGAAAGAGCATCCACCACCATTCTCCAATCCTTCACAGCCAAACCCATCCTGATCATATCCTGATTCAGATAATTGCTCCATCCACCACGAGTGAGCTAGAACTTCATCAGCTGATAACCTTTGGGAAGGATCAACACAAAGCATCCCCCGGATCAAATCCTTAGCGTATGAAGTTATATGGTCCCATGGCTCTTCAGAAAAACTCAAATCTGCAGCCGTGACAGCATCAAAAATCTTTGAGTTAGTCTCTCCCCAAAAGGGAGGTACTCCACTGAGAAGAATGTACAAAATAACCCCTGCACTCCATACATCAGCAGCTTGGTTATAATATCCCCCTGACAACACTTCCAGGGCTACGTAAAAAGGACTGCCAACTGTGCCGCTCAACTTTTCCCCAGGCTTTATATAGGTTGCCAGCCCAAAATCAGCCAATTTGATAGGAGATGAAGAAGAAATTGTGGCCATAAGAATGTTCTCAGGTTTCAAATCTCTGTGTACAATACCGCTATCGTGACAAAACTTGACCACTTGCATCAATTGCTTGAAGAGCACCCTAGCACGGAACTCGGGATACCTTCCATATTTCTCGAGCCTGTCAAAAAGCTCACCGCCTGCGCATAGTTCCATCACAAGATGCACGAAATCTTCCTCGTAAACCGCTTTAAGATTCACCACGTTGGGGTGCCCCCCAGCTAGTTTGGCCATTATAGAAATCTCGAGTTTGATACTCTTCATGTCGTCTTGTGTAACAAGTCTTCTGTCTTTAGAGATAGTCTTGCAAGCAAGCCTCTCTCCAGTTAACTTATCAGAACAGACTCTTACGACACCAAACTGACCGCAGCCTAACTGTTCCCCAAGCACATATCGATCTTTTAAGTTGGAAACGTTTACAGGAGGAGGGTTTAGAATGGTTTCTTCATCAGTAAGGCTTGCAACTTTAAAGCAATTGCAGAACTCAAATAAAAGCGGGCTCGTATTCTCCTTAATATCAGCTATGTCCATACNGTCGTCATCTTCACACTCGATGTGGATTAACAATCACTTCTTTCCCGTTTTGGTCCTTCCTAGAGAAAGCATATGCCAACGTAAGCAACACAAACAAACACACACACACACACACACATCTTTCATGAATCTTAATTATTAAACCCAAGAGATTATCCAACCTGAAGAAGGATAAGAGGTAACGCAAGCCTCATATGAACAAACACATCATTATGAACCAATTCAGAAACAAACAAGTGTATACTTTTTTAAGTTGATGAACACACTAACCGCAATTATAGAGAGCGACCCATTTGCAGGGAATGATAGAAACCAATCGGTGTGAATGCTATGAAGCAAAACAAAGGTGGCAGGATTTGAAAACTCAATAAAGTTTTCGTTTTTTTTTCTTAGAACAACGATGAGAGTCTGTGAGTAAGAGTAAAGTTTGAGGAAAGTACTAGTTTTTTAAGGTTGCGGAGAAGGAAAGCTTCCCAATTTCAGCTGTTCTGACTGACTTCTGAGTCGTTCTCAATTCGGTTTTGACTTCTCATTCGACTACTTCTAATTTTGCAAAGTTCGGATCTTTTAGGACACGTTTGTCAAAATGCAGAAGTAATGGGGTTAAATTTTAATTTATTAAATATTATTGGGTTTGTTTGTGAATGAACCAAAACTTGTGGGTTGTTCTTCTCTCCTTCTCTTCAACCTCCTCAGTCGCCGATCTTCAACAGTGGGGGGTGAAACAACAATAGAGCGATACAATGGCGATGAGCCTAATGAACAGAGCAATCTCAAGAACCGAAACCGTCGGTGCTTTCAGACTATCGCTTAATCTCCTTAGGAATTTCTCTGCGGCGCCGGCGGCATCTCCTACGTCGAGTGAAAACCCTAGCTCCGATGCGAATAAACCTAAAAGAAGAAAGAAGAAGAACTTAATCGAAGTCGCTCAGTTCTTACCTAATTGGGGAATCGGATACCATATGGCTAAAGCTCACTGGAACGGAATCTCTTATGAAATCACTAAGATCAATCTCTACAAGGTCCCTTCTTCTTCTTC
>NC_025702.1:16327249-16332404 GCF_000633955.1 Camelina sativa
TCTTTAGAGATAGTCTTGCAAGCAAGCCTCTCTCCAGTTAACTTATCAGAACAGACTCTTACGACACCAAACTGACCGCAGCCTAACTGTTCCCCAAGCACATATCGATCTTTTAAGTTGGAAACGTTTACAGGAGGAGGGTTTAGAATGGTTTCTTCATCAGTAAGGCTTGCAACTTTAAAGCAATTGCAGAACTCAAATAAAAGCGGGCTCGTATTCTCCTTAATATCAGCTATGTCCATACCCATACCTAATCTGGCAAGCGATCGAATCTACTCTTCGGTTGAAACCGTACGTAAGCCTGCATTCACCTTCAGATCCTCCGATCTCTTTATTTGCAAAGAGTAGTGAGAGAATCGAATCACGTCGAAGAACAAACGAACAGCTAAATATAGGTTGCAGCGAAGAGACCAAACCCAGTCCTCTCTCTCTCTCTCGTGTCAACTGTGAAAGTAAATTCCCATTCTTGTCTATATGATTAAGTAATTTTTCCTTTTATCTTTTTAACGTATATAAAAATAAATAAAAAAGGTAAATTTCCTTTTTCTCTTTTATTTTTTAACAACATAAAAAACACATCTGGCCGTTTATAACTATATCATCAACATCTCTCTCTGAGAAATCAACACACAGAGACACTCTTCTTCTTCAGTCTTCTTCCACCAAATAGAAAAAAAAAAAAAAAAANAAACTCAATAAAGTTTTCGTTTTTTTTTCTTAGAACAACGATGAGAGTCTGTGAGTAAGAGTAAAGTTTGAGGAAAGTACTAGTTTTTTAAGGTTGCGGAGAAGGAAAGCTTCCCAATTTCAGCTGTTCTGACTGACTTCTGAGTCGTTCTCAATTCGGTTTTGACTTCTCATTCGACTACTTCTAATTTTGCAAAGTTCGGATCTTTTAGGACACGTTTGTCAAAATGCAGAAGTAATGGGGTTAAATTTTAATTTATTAAATATTATTGGGTTTGTTTGTGAATGAACCAAAACTTGTGGGTTGTTCTTCTCTCCTTCTCTTCAACCTCCTCAGTCGCCGATCTTCAACAGTGGGGGGTGAAACAACAATAGAGCGATACAATGGCGATGAGCCTAATGAACAGAGCAATCTCAAGAACCGAAACCGTCGGTGCTTTCAGACTATCGCTTAATCTCCTTAGGAATTTCTCTGCGGCGCCGGCGGCATCTCCTACGTCGAGTGAAAACCCTAGCTCCGATGCGAATAAACCTAAAAGAAGAAAGAAGAAGAACTTAATCGAAGTCGCTCAGTTCTTACCTAATTGGGGAATCGGATACCATATGGCTAAAGCTCACTGGAACGGAATCTCTTATGAAATCACTAAGATCAATCTCTACAAGGTCCCTTCTTCTTCTTCTTCACTTTCACTTACTGTTTTGTGTTCTCTTTCGTGTTTGATTGTAAAGCTTACATTTTTATATGCTGAGAAGATGCATTTGGGGTTGTGTTTGATTTTGGATTCAAATGCAGGATGGTAGGCATGGAAAGGCTTGGGGGATTGTTCACAAAGATGGTGAGTTTTTTTTTGTTCCTCACTTGTTTAGTAATGTTAAGTTACCATATCCATTGATCTCAAAGGTTGAAGCTTTTCGTTATATGTATGGAGTGTATGTAGGGTGGAGTTGTTAGGAGTAGCCATATCTGAAACTCTGATATTTCACAATTTTGCTTGCATTGGTGTTGAGATTTTGATTTCTCAGTTGCAATTTAGTTGATTCACTTAGCTATTCTCAAAATGCAGGATTGAGAGCTGCAGAAGCTCCAAAGAAGATAAGTGGAGTTCACAAACGCTGTTGGAAGTATATCCCAAATCTGACAAAGGCTGCTCCTGCAACAAACTCTGCAACCGCTGCTGCTGATGTTCAAGCTGCCTGATATGTTTACTTCCATTGTTCTGGGTACTTCTCGATATATCTATTTGCGGTTTCTTTAATTATTATAAGATGCAGTTGTTGTTTATTTGAATTCGTCGATAGCTTTGTAGGAAATGATCCAGAATCTAAGGATGATGATCGCTTTTTTTTGTTCCATCTTGGTTTTGATTTTGATGTGCCTGCATCCGAGAATCACTGGGGATAGGGTTTTGCTACTATTAAGTATGGTTTTGTTGTGTAGGAGACCTTCTGGTTTTAAACATCTAATAAAAGGATCCAATTACCAGTGGCATATGAATTTAGAACCACCAGACTTAGTGACGTTCAAAGCAATCTCAAATTTCCAATATCTGAGAACCTCCATGTCGCTTGAACATGTGGGGAAATTATTTGATTTGTAGTCTCCTCTTTAACAAACAACATCTTTTCGGATATTTGGAGTTTCTAGATATTCCACTTAAGCACGGGATTCTAATTTGGTAATTCTCCTGATCTTGCATCACAGACTTTACCACCCTCGTTTTGTTATTCGCCTTAATGGAAACAATTTTTTGGTTGAACGTGTAATATTCTGGAAGAGTGATCTCCAATGGGTGTGATACTTGATGCAGAAGTATGAAGATATGATAAATACAGTGTGTAAAGCTGGTCGCACAAAACATGGTCAGCGTTATCCTACTTCTATCATTGTCCCGTGGCACAAATCTGTATGGTTTAAAGGCAACATTCCCAAGCATGCCTTCATCACTTGGGTAGCGGCTTGGAATAGGCTCCATACAAGGGTCAGACTAAGAAGTTGGGGATTGGCAGGCCCCTTGACGTGTGTCCTCTGCAACAACCACAATGAGACGAGGGATCATTTGTTCTTTGAGTGTAGCTTCAGTAGTGAAATCTGGAACCACTACACTTCAAGAGCTTCTCTGATACCTCCAATACCCTTTATGGATTGCCTTACCTGGTTGCAGACGGCCTCGAGGAACAAACATGTTTCTCTCATCCTCCACCTGATTCATCAAATTTCTATATATCTCATTTGGCGAGAGAGAAACAACCGGGCTCACCTTGCCTCTCCTCCGCCGGCGCATCTGCTCATTAGAAAGATAAAGCCTCTCCTCAGAACACGCCTCCTCCCTCTTTCGAAAGATCAGCCTTGTCATTCTAACAGGCCTTCTCCTCTGACAACTTGGTTCTCCTTGTTTCAAAGTGTTGTTGGCTTTTGTTAGTTAGTTGGTTTTTGCAGGTTGTTACACCCTGGAGCAAGTCGCTTACTACGTTTGTTTTCGGCCTGTGTGCTGTAAGGCTTTAGGCCTTGTAATATTACGCTCGGGCCTGTGTGCCTGCTTGGGCTTTCGAAGCCTAAAAAAAGAGGCTGGTCGCATAAAAGAAGCATGTATATTGGCAGATAGGATAAACAGAGAGATGAAGCGAAGTGCTAGGGAGAGATGATCAGGAGGACAGTGATGATCAATGGTTTGAGGAAAGTGGGGAAAGCAGATTTAGCAATGAAGCTAATTAATGAATAGCAAAATCGGGATTGGTTATGAGAGAATATGGCTAGTGTTAAAACTAAGGCATTGTCAAGTTTAAGGACTCTGCTTTGATGATACTTTTGAATTTTGATAATTGATACGTTTGAGTTTAAGAAAATTTAATTACTTTACATGGAAATGTTTTACTAGAAAACCAAGAGATTGCAGGAACAAAATCAGATGTGTACATACAATATTTTACTGATAACAGTTATCTTCTTTCTTTTTGCTCTAGCAGACGAGCGACAATCTGCTTCCGTCTGAGTCTCCCCTGCTTCCTCACGCCTCTCAAGTTGTGAAGAAGAATCTGGTGAAGGCAGTGACCTCTTTGGGCTTGAGTCTCGAAGTTTTCCATCTGTTTCAGTGATGTCACTGTTCGCTGGGCCTGGGCTAAAAAAGGTAAAGCTTGGCATGGAGGGAACTCCAGTTGATGAGAAGCCAGCTGAGGTTGATTCCGGTTGTTTCCCATCAAAAGAAAACCCACCAAAACCGGAATTTGGCAGCAGGTAAGAAAGACGAGAATGATGATTTACAATCGTAACCTGTTGTTTTTGATTGCTCTAATTGTGCCATGCTAGAGCTATAATCTTGTTCTCGAGATACGCATTGTGTGGAGAAAGAGCATCCACCACCATTCTCCAATCCTTCACAGCCAAACCCATCCTGATCATATCCTGATTCAGATAATTGCTCCATCCACCACGAGTGAGCTAGAACTTCATCAGCTGATAACCTTTGGGAAGGATCAACACAAAGCATCCCCCGGATCAAATCCTTAGCGTATGAAGTTATATGGTCCCATGGCTCTTCAGAAAAACTCAAATCTGCAGCCGTGACAGCATCAAAAATCTTTGAGTTAGTCTCTCCCCAAAAGGGAGGTACTCCACTGAGAAGAATGTACAAAATAACCCCTGCACTCCATACATCAGCAGCTTGGTTATAATATCCCCCTGACAACACTTCCAGGGCTACGTAAAAAGGACTGCCAACTGTGCCGCTCAACTTTTCCCCAGGCTTTATATAGGTTGCCAGCCCAAAATCAGCCAATTTGATAGGAGATGAAGAAGAAATTGTGGCCATAAGAATGTTCTCAGGTTTCAAATCTCTGTGTACAATACCGCTATCGTGACAAAACTTGACCACTTGCATCAATTGCTTGAAGAGCACCCTAGCACGGAACTCGGGATACCTTCCATATTTCTCGAGCCTGTCAAAAAGCTCACCGCCTGCGCATAGTTCCATCACAAGATGCACGAAATCTTCCTCGTAAACCGCTTTAAGATTCACCACGTTGGGGTGCCCCCCAGCTAGTTTGGCCATTATAGAAATCTCGAGTTTGATACTCTTCATGTCGTCTTGTGTAACAAGTCTTCTGTCTTTAGAGATAGTCTTGCAAGCAAGCCTCTCTCCAGTTAACTTATCAGAACAGACTCTTACGACACCAAACTGACCGCAGCCTAACTGTTCCCCAAGCACATATCGATCTTTTAAGTTGGAAACGTTTACAGGAGGAGGGTTTAGAATGGTTTCTTCATCAGTAAGGCTTGCAACTTTAAAGCAATTGCAGAACTCAAATAAAAGCGGGCTCGTATTCTCCTTAATATCAGCTATGTCCATACCCATACCTAATCTGGCAAGCGATCGAATCTACTCTTCGGTTGAAACCGTACGTAAGCCTGCATTCACCTTCAGATCCTCCGATCTCTTTATTTGCAAAGAGTAGTGAGAGAATCGAATCACGT
>NC_025702.1:16333375-16363495 GCF_000633955.1 Camelina sativa
TTTTTTTTTTTTTATCTCTTGCAGGAAATTTCATCTTTAAACAATGGCAAGGGCTTACGGAGAAGACTCAGACTGTTTAAGGTTTTTTTTCCGATCATAAACACAATTTATAAGTGAATACTGAGATTTTTGTTTTGTTTGGTTCTGTTTCTCTATATGGATGGAAGATAGATATATGGTTCACTTTAGAACAGACTCATAGCTTGATGAATCTGTTTTATGAATGTACGAGTAACTAATTTAATTTTCTCTTGCAGGAATATAATCTTCAAACACTGGGAAGGGATAACCAGCCAGCATATGGAGACATCTTCAATTGCTTTAACAAAGAATTGTCTAAGCAGGTATGAAGCTTTTTCACTTGGATTTTTAGATCTATGCGCTTGGGATTAAAGGGTTTGAACTTAGGCTGCTATTTCAAATCTAACGATGGTTCTTAGAATCGTTGATGTGGTGCAGGTGTCCTTTTGGTGTCTTTGCAAGTGAGGATCGGTGGAGGACTTTGTGTGTTTCCATGGGGTTTATTTATGATTTTCACTTTAACTCTTACAAATTAACAAAGGTTCTTCTAATTCTATATGTGCAGACTTGTGAGATGGTTTGGAGGATAATGTTCCATTACAAAAACTTGGTCGCCGTGCGTGCTCACAGTGTAACAACATGAAGCTGATTCTATAGTGATTGATGCTCTTTGACTCTACAAAGTACGTCTTCGTCCTTTTCAACTTCAAATTCTCCCTGATTTGACTGACGACGACCAAAACAAAAAAGGTATCAAAATTCTTGGGGTTTTTTTTGTAGGGTTTTCACGATGGATCTCCCTGAATTGCATCTTTAAAAAATGGCAAGGGATAGCCATCAAAGGGAGAAATCTTGAGTGTGTAAGCAGGTAAAAATGGCAAGGGATAGCCATCAAAGGAACCTTCTTTTCACTTGGAGTTTGCAAAAGACATCTTCAATGGAGTTTGAAAAAGACATCTTCAATGATCCTATGGTTAAGTACAGGAAGTATAGAAAGATATAGAGTGTTGCTCCTCCTATAGGAACTGACATTATTAAAATTGTCCAAATTGATAGGAAGGTTCAAGGCTCCTACTGATGCTGGAAGATTCCGAGCTGAACTACAACCGGCTGGTTGAGGGTTTAGCACTCACTTATCTGGCAAGTATGTGTTCACTGAGAGGAGAGATGAAGAAGATTTAGAACAGAGGGATGGTTTACAAACTTCTTCATTCTTAAACCATACTTGGTTTACAAACTAACGATGGTTCTTCTAATTCTATGTGCAGATCGGTGAGATGGTTTGAAGAATAATGTTTCATAACAAAAAAACTTGGCCGGCGACCGTGCTCACAGTGCAACAACATTAAACTGATTCTTGTCCACTTCAAATTATACATCCATAAGTGAGTCTAATTTCCTTTAGAGTTTTGTTCTTTGTTACACAATTTTAGATTGGATAGAGACTGAGATTTTTTACTTTCTTTTTAATGGTTATAGGTGTTGCTAGCTTCTCCAGATGGAGTTATAAGGTTCCCTATCATCCGATGGAAAAAAATCTCTTCTTCATCTGTAAGTAAACTCAAAACCCTCTTTGCCTTTCTTTGTTTTGTTCTGTTTCAAGTTTACTAAATCCGATCCAGACAATGTGCGACTTTGCAACTCTTGTTTGGATGCATGCCCGGGGATTTTCCATCATGACCGGAGAATGCCTGATATTTCAGATCCTATACTGCAGATTTATATGGTGTTGATCTACTTTCTTTTGAGTATTGTCACTGTGGTGTCAAAGATATTATGACTCAAATGTGAATGCTACCGTTTGAATACCTGAGAATAATATAGCCGAGAATTATATAGTTTTGTATCTTAGTTGAGCTGTCGTGATACGTCTTTGGCGGTCAAACCGGTGTTTGATCGTTTCGAATCAGTCATGTTTACATCAGGCACGTTGAGCCCAGTTGATCTTCACCCTTGTCCATTCATGTTGTTAGTTGAAGTTTTAAGCATCTTGTTAGTTGAAGCTTTAAGATGTCAATGACAGAGACTGCATCTGCCCTATGGTGCTTACTCGGGGAAGGTATGCGGTTTATTAAAAAATATCCTGAACACTTACCTTATTTGACCGCCAAAGACAGTCAGCTTTCTGTTAGCACCAAATCTGACATGAGAAGTGATCCTGGACTCCTGGTGTTGTGAGGAGTTACGGAAAGCTTTTTGGTAGAGATGGTATCTATTGTTCCTGATGGAGTTGTCTGCTTCTTTTTTAGTTACTCATACATGGATGGCATTATTGCTACATGGAATGAAACTGCAATTCTGAAGGTATGGTCTTCTCCTTCGCTTTGCCATGCAAGAATTTTTGTCACAGTTTTGCATGAAATGGATACAGGCATTAATTAATGTATATGTGCTTACCGATATTACCAATGCTCTTAATGTTTGTAGGAAATATTGCAACAGAAGCTTGTTTTCATCGAAACACTAGATGTTATAGAAACAACATTGGCAGTGGATAATTATCGCAGGGCTTGCGATTGCCGAAGAGGCTTCTCACGTAGTCACGTTTACTCCTCCGCCAACTGAAACCCTTTAATCGCCGCAGAGGTTTCTCACGTTGACTCCTCCGTCAACGAAAACCAAACAGATGATTGACATAGAATCAATTCATATGAGATATCTTCATGTAAGCAAACATGGCAAAGTACATGATGGTTTTTAGTCAATAGTGTGTGCAACGGAGAAGCAATTTAAAAAAAAAAACTAAAGTACGTCGCTCGAAGGGCCCCTATTGAACCAATTCAAGTCCATGAAACCTCTATCCCTCCATTATTTTTCATTCGGGCCTTATATCCATGTCATTTTCCGTTTCTCTTCTGTCCATCGTTCCTTCCTGCTTTGAAAATCGTATATTCATTAGTCACTTTATTTTATAACTATACATATATATATGTATAACTATAACCTAGTGAAATCAAATATAACTGAGACGAAGAAAATAAAAAGGAAAAATAGAAGAAAGAATTCTAAAGAGTTTTAGTGAAATAAATGGTCAAAAATATAATTTAATAGTGTCAATTATTGGGGAAAAAATAGGCACATTGACACTATTAAATTACTCATCTTATAAAGGATACAGATGAAAAACATATATATTTTAATTATTTAAATAGAATACAATTTTTAAAAATAATTTTACATTTTTTTAAGCCATAGTATTGGTATAAAACAAAGTAACTTTATCAAATTGATGTTTAACTTCTGTTCCCTTTGTCTCACAAAAATTTAAATATTTTCAAAAAAATTAAATATTTATCAAAACATTAATTTTTGTGAGACAGAGAGAGTATTATTTTTCTTTAGGACAAAATTATTAAAGAAACGGTGAGTTTCCTTCCAGCCAACATTGTTACATCCTGACACAACTACTGACATTGACAGTGATTTCTGTGTTTAGGTGTTTTCTTTATCAAAGCCCCTTAACTTTCTAACATTTTCAATTTGATCTCATGTTTATATAGTTTCCAATGAAACCCTACACTATTGCATTCACAGTTCACCAACCCACTTCAATCAAAATCAGTTTAAGCTTGAATTTAATAGGAGATCATTTTTTAGTATCAATGATTAAACAATCCAATACTATAGAAGTAATGTAGAATGAAACTTTATAGAAGCAATCTAATTTAGAGAAGCAAAGTAGTTTGTTTTTCATGATAAGACTAAAGTACTAAATAAAGTAGGAATTGTTGGAAGTACAATCTAACTTGTTGAAGAAATCAAGGAAAGTACTAAACAATAATCAAAAAAGGCTTTTTCCATTACTATTAATGTTTTTAACTTTAAAATAACTC
Source organism: Camelina sativa (assembly GCF_000633955.1). Taxonomy (NCBI): domain Eukaryota; kingdom Viridiplantae; phylum Streptophyta; class Magnoliopsida; order Brassicales; family Brassicaceae; genus Camelina; species Camelina sativa. Next base: position 16,337,230 of record NC_025702.1, read on the forward strand.
AACTTAAAACTTGAAACACACATGTTTAATGAAGTTAACAACTTAACCGGCAACTTCAATAAGAAATATGAGTTTTAAAAAAACCATTTTTACACAGGGAAAAAAGTACAATCATATATTCAAATATACATAAATGTTAAGAAAAATTAAGAATCATGAGTTTAAGAATCCGTACCACGGGATCTAACAATGTTAAAAAAAGCACCAACCTTGTTTTGAAATATCTTCCAAACTTGAGGGAGACAAAAACAAAACAACATGTAATTTTTTTTTTTCCTTTAAATAAACAAAAATAATAGAACAGAAGCTGCTCTTTTGTCCAAAGCTTCTTCCTTTCCCTTTCTCCAACATTTCTTCTCTCTCTCTCTCTTTCTCTCTCCAACTTAAAATTAAAAACAAAAAGAAGTAATAAATTTTGCAATAAACCCTTCAAGACAAAATTAGCTTTTTGTTTTTCTTTTATTTGGTTTCTTTTATTTTGTAATTTGTATTCCTCGTAAAACCCATGAGTGAGTGACCCCTTTGGTTCCTCCTCTTCTTCTTTGCTTTAATCCTTCAAGAAGAAGAAGAAAAAATAAAAAAAATGCCTTCTTTTGCTTTTGGATCTCATCACCATTTGTCGAATCCAAGAGACTCGCCCTACTCCGTCGAAATTAGCGCCGACGGTGGCTCCTCCGACTTGGATTCTTTGTCTGAGGTCGATTTAGAGAGCGGCTGTGTTCCGGCGCCGGAGAAAAAGCTGCATTCCGGTGGTAAGAAGAAGAGGACAAGGAGGAGAAAGAGGAAAAAGAAGAAGAAGAAGAAGAAGAAAAGTGGTAGAGATTGCAGGATCTGTCATCTTCCTTTAGAGATTAACCAAGAAGCTGACGAAGCTGAAGAAGATGAAGATGATGGTGATACTGATTCTGATGAAGATGAAGATGAAGAAGACGAAGAAGAAGAGTATTATGGTTTGCCTTTGCAATTAGGTTGCTCTTGTAAAGGTGATTTGGGTGTAGCTCATAGTAAGTGTGCTGAGACTTGGTTCAAGATCAAAGGAAACATGTGAGTTTCTTTCATTTCTCTTCAAGACTTTCTTTATACATTGACATTTATTCTATTTTCTGCAAAATTCTACAGATTCTGTGAGAATTTTTTTTTAGTAAAGGATGAAACTTTATGAGGAAAACAAAAGTTTTTGCTTTTATGCACTTTGAGTTTTTTTTCTTTTTCTTCATTGTCTGATTTCTAGAGATCCATATGATTACTTCTCAGAAAGATTGTCTACTGAAGCTGGAATCTACAGTTTTTGTGGCCACCAAATTATTCGATTTGTGTCTCATGTGTTGTCAACTTGTGTCCTATGTTCTTATTCGGTTTGGTTCCTGTGTGATTTGCTTCAAACTTTTCACTTTCAAACTAGCTTGATTTTGCAGCTGCATTGAGAATCTTGCATTCTCTTTTGCTGAGACATTTTGACTCTTACCAATCTCATTTATAAGTCCATAGCTCTGTTTAGCTTATGTTGGAGTTAGATCTATTTCTTGTGTGTTTAGACTTTAGAAGCTGAAGTGGGTCTCTAAAGGCTATACTGATAGGCATTATCTATGAATCTGAGCAGGACATGTGAGATATGCGGGGCAATGGCTCTAAACGTGGCTGGCGAACAGTCGAACCCAGAGAGTACTGCCTCTGCCCATTCACAAGCAGCTGCAAGACAACCCCAGACTCAGACAGAGCCACGAGGAATCTGGCATGGTCGTCCTGTTATGAACTTCTTACTTGCCGCTATGGTCTTTGCCTTCATTGTTTCTTGGCTGTTTCACTTCAAAGTCCTCAAGTGAAACGTTTTCCATCTCTCTCTTTTCGCCCACCTGCACGCGCTCACTCTTCTCCTGTTCTTGAGTTGCTTGTTGCAGTCGCTGGATCAGTCCCTCCTGTTGCTTGATTGTTCACACGTTTTGTAGCTGTAAAAACTTGGTAGTCTTTAGATTGTTTGTGACTTGTGAGATTTACATCTTGTATTATACTGCTCTACTCCGGCTTGGTGAAACCTCTGTGTAATCAAGAGGGTCTTAGCTCTATTGGTTTCAGGAACAAACACCTTTGCCTTTGAAGACTGGTAAAAGATAAATACTGGACAACAGTTGTGTTTAATCTCCACTCTTTAAGTTATATTCAAAGAAGATATCACATTTAAGGATCTTGGACTTTTTAAATGAGAAAGATCCTTCTTTCCTTGTTTAAAGATACATGTGAATCATCTCTTCAAATTGGAAACCACAAATTCAAGATAATGATTCAAGAAAGAAAGAAAAAAGACAATGAGGCTCCCAGAATCCAATCAGAAAACGGAGAAGGCAAAAGAGAGAAGAAACCTATACACTTGAAGTTTTCAGTTTCTGTTGTTCTGTTTCTTAGCTTCCAAGGAAGTTCCATCTTTTAGGGTTTCGCAAGCATCTTTATCCATTCCAAGGCTGAAGAGAGCAGCAGCCTGAAGATAGAAAGCCGTTGGCCACTCAGGAGACACTACTTGCGCCTGCATTGCATCACCAAGAGCCTCTTGAGGCATGTTGCTCATCAGATAACACAAACACCTCCTTGCAAAAACTGTTGGTGATACCATTGTGCCATCTTCGATGAACTGCAGATATAATAAGAGAACAAGGATACACAGATTGAGTGGAGTTTTCTTGTTTCAAGAAAGTAACCGACTTTATGTTTCTTACCTGTGTGTAACATTCGACGGCGGTGAGAAAGTCTTTGCCTTTGAACGCAGCATCACCTTGTTTCTTGGCGTTTAGAGTCTCCTGAATCTGGTCGGTCCACACTTGGAATGAGAGCTGTATTGCAAATGAAACAACGATCATCTAGTTGAATATATCAGACAATAAAGATGATGATCTCAATCGAAGACTACAGAACATATTATCTTCTGTAACCAAGCTCCACAATTTCAGATCATTGACCTCGTAGAAGATGAAGAAGCTTCTTATTCATATAAATACCTCATTTGCTACGCCCTCGTCGTCTTTGTATCCAATCTTTTCAAGAATTTCATGTATCGCAGTGAGATCAAGTCTTGAACAAGCGTCGCCCAGAGGGGTTAGCGAAGTTTTTTCCTTTGGAGAAGCAGCTCCATGTGGTATACCCATTAACACATAGGACGGAACCTGAAGAAAACAAACAAATACAAAATAAGAAGAAGAGTCAGAAGACTTGAATGGTTGATGCATAAAAGGAAGGTGATTTAGTGAGCGCATACATCAGTTTCCTTTTGAAGAGGGGCAAGTGAGGACACAAGAGATTTCACATTTGGCCTTTCACGAGCTTCATACTGCAAACAACGGGAAGCTAAGCGAACCAAATCGGTTCCATCATCATTTGAGAAATGACCATCAAGGCACGAGTCCATCAGCATTAGGAAGTTCTTCCCACGAATCAGATCAAGCGCCTGCAGAACAATGGTAGAGCATATGAATGGTGCAGTTACATGTTTTGGGTTCAAGGAGAAGAAGCTTAGAGATCAAGAACTTCTTCCCGAGACAAGTTGAGCCATGTTTCGTGCTTGTCTTGTGAATTGTAAACTTACATGGCTTGGTGGTATGTGTTTGCCACTGAGAAGATCTAGCAACAGCGTTCCAAAGCTGTAGACCACGCTCTCCGGAATCACTCTCCCTAAGAGATTAATAAACACACAGCGGATCAAAATAATAACTAGTTCAAACATGAAACACATAACTTGACGCCATTGCATCTCATATTAGTAACTGACCTGTTCTTAGGTATTCAGGAGGTGTGAAAGCCAAATTTGTACTGTAACTCTTCCCATCCCTACTATTCTTCATAAGACCGAAGCAAGACAATCTAGGGTTACCATCCTGTAATCAAGATTATAATAACATTATCAGAACCCTTACATGAAACACAAACTTAATCACAATAAAAAAAATAACAGATATGAGAGATGATAGTAAGCTAGATATGGACCTGATCAAACAAGATCCTGTAAGCATTAAGATCATGGTACAAGGCGCGACCTTTGGCGCTGCAATACTCAAGTGCTTGTGCAAGATACAAAGCCACTCTCACCCTCATAGACCACTTCATTGGCTGGCTATCCCCTACATATCGTTATCACACATTATTATTAAGTTCCACCACTACTTTTACAAACAATCATCTATAGCCAAATATGGAAATCTCACCAAATGCTAACGAAAACAAAATGATACATATATGCATTTAAGTCTTAATCTTTTGTTCAACAATGTAGAACCAAAAACCGAAATTTCCAACTTAAGGCATAGAGACTAGACAAAAGAGGATCAAAACAAACAAGTAAACAAACAAAAATGATGAAAAGGCTTACAGTGGAAGAGATGCTTAGAGAGAGTTTCAAAAGGCATAAACTCAGCAACTAACAATCTCTCGTCTCCTTCACAACAGAATCCAATCAAGTTAGCCAACCTCTCATTCCTCAACTGCCCCACAGCTTTTGCTTCCTCCTAAAAGATCAATCAAATGAAACAGTAAACAACAACAACAACAACAAGAACAAGAACCTCACCAAATGCAGGAACTGTAAATGATAAACCCATCAAGAGATATGAGCAAAGGAATCAAATTTACGAGAGCTCGTACAAGGAATTGACGAGTATCAGGCCAAGCGGATCTATTGAAGCGTTTAACAGCGATGCATCGGTCATCTTCAAGCCTGCCTTTGTAGACAACATTGGGAGCCTTAACCCCGTGTTCAGAGACGATACTGTCAGTAGAGAATCCAGAAGTAGCAGCTCGTAGTTGGTCGAAACTGAACTCCGTAAACGACGGCAAATCGTCCTCACCGTACCCTGTTGGAAAAAAAAAACTCAAACTTGGTTTAGCAAAGAGAGAGAGAGTGATGAAAATGCAAAGAAAGGTAGAGACTTTAAAGAAACCTAGATCAGAAGCTTCGTTGTGAGTTGATTTGAGATGGGTCGGCCACCAACAACAGAGAGATAGCTTAGAGCAACGAGGTCCCATTTTGGGTTTTTTCAAAGCTCAATCAAAGATGATTTCTTCTTCCCTAAAACCCGAGTAAAGCAAAAACCCTTTTTTTTTTTTTGGGTGTGAGGCTCTCTCACTCAGTCACTTTCTGAGAGTTTAAAAAGAGAAGACGAGAGAGAGAGAGAGCCAAAAAAGGTTTTTTTTTCTTTCTGGAATGGAAAGGAATCTGCGGAGAAAAAAAAAAAAAAAAGAGAGTGAGAAAATTTATATAGCGGACGAAGTGGAGAAGACAGTGGTGAAATTAATAAAAAGCATAATAATGATAATAATTAATTATTTAGATAAGAGTTTTTTTAATTGTGGATCCAATGTCTTTCTCTCTCTCTTATCTTATCATTTATCACTTTTTTTTGTCTAAATGTGGAATAATTAATTATGTTCAAACTACATTTGACTGAGAAAAGTATTTTGTTATCAAGGTTCAATTTTTTCAGTTCCCGAAAGAGTATTTTGGGATTTTTAAAAGATACAGTATTTTTTTTGTTGGGTCAAACTGATACTATAGAATATGAAAATCAAATGAGAAAATAGAGACAAACAGATTAATTGAGAAACCGACATTTTTTTCTCTCTTTTTTTTTTTTTGTTTTGTCGTCAAGCAGACGAGACGACCTTAAGTAACTCTGAAACGTCTGTTTATATACATACTACAAGGCTGCATTAGTAAATCAGGGACAACGAAGTTACTAAATCAGGGACAAAATCGTAAAGTGCATGGTCAAAGGGTCAAAGCCATGTGTGCATGCGTGTGGCCTGTGGGTGTGAGAATATGAAGTTATGAACTACTGTATTAAAGTGGCAGTGTAGTACTACTAGTTTATGAGAAGTTGCATTAACTGAGCTGATGATATCTCATTTATATTTACCTATATACTTTAGTCAGGTGATTAATCTTTGGAGTAGCCTTAAACTACGTATAAGGCTACTCCAAAGATTAACTACGTAATAGCTCTATTAAATCCCTCCAAAGATATGATGTTCTTTTGAACTAATTATGTGTGTGGTTTTTTACACACTAAAAGATTAAAATATGCGGGTTTTGATCAACAAATCATATCTTTATTTGATAAAACAATGTTAACTATTTTATTTTACTTATAATATATGAGCATTTGAACCCAATAAGCGAAACAACCTTTCCAGCTAAAAATGACGCAGACCGGTGTGACCCAAAAACAGTCCATGAGAAGCATTTTATATGCAAGTCAAAACCTTTTGTATACTATGCGGCTTATTATTACATCGCAAAGCTCACTTTTCTCTTATAAAATTCAATATATGCGAAGCTTTCCATAGCTTCTTGTATATGTATTCGAAACAACAACTTTTGTTTGTTTAAATAATTATTTTATTTCTATAAGAACAATTAATGTTGGTTGGTGGAGACAAAGAGGATCTTGGTGATAAATATGGCAAAGAAAGTGGTAATAGAAGATGACTTACACGCGTGTGCCAAGGAGATGTTTGTTGTCCTTTGGGGGACAAATTTTAGCCTAATTTAAGATGCTCTTAAGTAACCAACTCAGGACCACTATAATGGAAGATCCATCATACTCTTATTATAGACATTGGATGGAGCGTTATTTTGAAGGTTGCATGTTTTAAAATCTTTGCTTCGACTCTTGGCTCAAGATATATAATGCCCAAGCCACTAACGAAATTTTGGTACCTATATATTATATCTATACGCAACAAACCTAATAGGTGCTAATCATAAGCTTTGAAACAAAATCTATGATTCAAATTTTCAATAGGTGAATTGCTCCATGTCTTTAATTCATATTATGGAAAGATAAAACCTTAGTTTTTACATATTTAGAAGCAACTTACATAATGGGATAAACTTAAGTCATTATTCTCCATTATACAGGGAAGTTGAGTGGTGCTCTCATAATTTTTAAGAACACTACTCAACCTGCAAAACACGATTTTTGCAACTACCATATTATTATATATTTTGAGATTAAAAAAAAAAATCAATTACATATCAAATTTCTTGGCCCTAAATACTACAATATATAATTATGTTTTTTTTTGGTTAAAATCTTATGTAGACACTAGGATTTTGACAAAAGACCAATTATTACACAATAAAAAGGTATTCGATAGACAAAAACAAAAACGGATACTGTATAAGATATTTATAACTACGCCTCACCTTCGGAAAAAAAAGTGTTTGTAAGTTACATATATATATGGATAGTGTTGGTCCACTTAATGTCGAGTTACAAGAGAAAACATTACTTGTTCATAACCACATTCAAACTATCCGCTTTGTAACGAACACGTGCAGCCACGTAGAAATGAACTATAGTATGATTACAATAATTCAGTAGTCTTATTTACAACAAGAGCTAGTAAAAACTAAAAGAGAATCTGAAATATGTTTTATAAGAATATACATATGCAAATACGTGCGATGATGGAGTTTGAAGGATTTCTATGTAAAAACTATCATCTAAATAGATGTTCGTAACACATTGGCCAAGTAAATACATAACTTTAACGTGACACAATAATTGTGGTACAAAATAAATATTATATACCACTTTTAGAACAAAATTGTGAGAGCTATCATTTTAACAAATATTGATAATCAATTATTGTAGGTTTTATTGTTTTTACTGTTTTTTATTTTTGGAAAAACTTACGGTTTGAATGGTAACTGCGGTCAGGGCGGCCAAATCCATATGCGGTATAGATCACTCCATTTTTAAGGCGGACTACAGACCACTGCGTACCAACTCTATTTGTATACAAAAGCGGTCTGCAGTTGGTCCGCTGCGATCTTGTCTCTGCTTTATTTGGACCACACCACTGCGGACTACATTTGCTGAATGGTAAATAAAAAGTGGTCCAATCTGTATACAGATTTGTGCGCCCCAACCGCTCCAACCATTCATACTGTTTCTACTGTTTGAGTTATATCATAAACTTATTGTTTTCTACAGACATTTATGTAGCATGTTAACAAATGCAAAAGATCATTTTCTAAAATCGTAATCATTTCGACAAAGAAAATTTCGTTTGGTGTAATCTCGGATAAACTTCTCAATTATGTGATTCTTTATATATTTTATTTTGGGCATATGCCAAATTGGATATTGATGGGTCTACCATGTTGCTTGTTGTATGAGCTCAAAGTGCATAAAGCTATACAATCCACTCTGTTCCTCACTGTCTTTGTGACCAAAAAAAACAACAACTTCACGTGAACGATGGGAACACTTTTTATTGTTTTCTTATAACTAAAAATCTTTTTCACTTTTAAAGACTGAATTCAAAAAGAGGAATTTATCAAAACTCAGTTTTATGCAAAAACTATGACTTGGCTATAGAACTTGTCTGATCAGCTGGGCCAGGTTCAAAAACCCTCTTCTTATGAATCCAATTCATCATAACAATTGATCACAAGGAAAGATAAACAAAAAAAAGGCCCCTATAAATAGTTAAGACCCCTGTAGTCTCAGAAAAGGAACCAAATACTTTTTCAGCTTGATGAAAGTATTATATATGGAGGAGATACGATATAAAAAATATTCACACTTCAGAGTTGGGAAGATCATTAGACTAACTACTTTAAAGATATATTCTTGCTGCTTTCTTATTTCCTGCAACTATTTTACCTTAAGGCTTAACACTAATAATATGATCAAATACCTGCAAGTAAAAATTTGGGTGTGAAGTAAAAATACAAACTTCAGACCCGCCCAACAGGCGAGAGGGGTGGTTGATACCCGACGGTGTTGCCATTAGGGTTTGAATCTTGGTCCGGGACTAACACGGTTTTTGCTCTAGCTTTATGTTCATCACACGAGCTTTTGTGCTCACGGGTGATCTCTGACATTTTCCTACTCTCTGCAAGTGCCATACATATGGAGAAAGCTTGCAATTGTGAAAGGGATGGATTATACACAACTGAATATATCCCTTCTTTGATCGGTTTAAAGCTCAAGAACGGATGTTCCTCCGGTTGTTCTCCCTGAAAAGAAATATAGAAATGTGATGGTGAAATCTTTTTGGTTTTGATTTGGAAGAGAGAAAGAAAAAAAGGAGATTGGATTTGGGACTAAGTAGAGAATCTGCACCAGAAAGAAAAGCTCGAATAGGTTTGAAGAGGCTGGTGAGTTTGATGTTGTCGAGTTCTCGTAGGATAAGTTGTGCTGATTTGTAAGAATTCTGAGATTGCAGCCCATATCCCAACCTCCACAATCGCAAGAACCACCTGTTCTCCATCGCTGGATCAAAGATGATGGCCCTCCTTTCTGAGGCATACTATGAACACCGCTTTGAAGTATGACCGTAGCACTAATGTCTTGGTCAAAAAACCTGTCTTTGATGTGATCCTCAAGCTCTTCATTGAGTGCATTATGATCTTGAACGGTATTTAGTGATGCCCTCCTGTGACACCATCTTGGCATCTTCACGATGATCGCAGCTAGCTCATTTTTTAATTGCAGATCAGACTTTTCCGTGCTCTCTTGATCAAGTTCTACAGAGAAGAGAACAAACTCTCTGATGGAACCAGAAGGCAAAGAGCTCGAAACACGCATTTGGGCAACAACATTAGAGATGATACCATGTGTTTGGCCACTGCCTCTTTGGTTTAACCACCCACTATTTTTCTTATGGTCTTTAATAGAGAACAAAGTATAAACACTGGTACATTCACCTTCCTCCGAGCTTCCCATTTTCTTTTGGGTGGCCGCAATAATGTCGGTTTCTTTGTTCACTGCAAATGTAAAGAGTGGTTGATTGTTCTTAACTGATACTCGCAGAACAGCTCGAACTATGGATGATCCTAACTTCTTCTCGTGAGCTGAATCATTGATATTTACTGATTTGCAACCCCTGATACCCATTTTTATTCTTTGTACGCCTTGACCTCTAGTCCCCTCCACGGAATTGCCAGAGTGAGTTGCTCGAGGCTTCAATAGAGGTTCTAGCAACCTTCTTAAATGGCTTGTCGTGGTTGCATCTTTTGCACTGGGCTTGCTGCAATCTGAGCCGTCAACGTCAGATAATAGTGCCACATTTTGTGAATCTATCTTCTTGGAGTTAGTCATAGAGTCTAGCTGGGTTGTGGGAACAGCAACTCCTTCACTGTTAGTTTTGCTGGCTTTACCCATACCGAAGCTAAGCCGCTGAAAAGGCGATATACTTCTCCCCTTTTCAGATGCGCCTTTATGCGACTTTGAATCTCGTCTCTGGGAAGATCCATCATTACAATGTTTCACAGATAACAGAGATGATGCTCTGTCTTCTGCAATTTTACCTTTGGAAGATGTATTCCTTGCTTTTACTGAGAGCGGCACGCACTGAGATATTTCAACTGAAACCTTGTTCTGGTCCGCATCAGTGGAGCCAACTGTACTCTTTGCCAAGCAGCCATCAGCATTACATGGCAAAGGTAAAGAATGTTGCGTACAGTAATCTCCTTCAACACCGTGAACAACCCGGACTTTTCTAGTGGAACTCCTCTTGCAGGTTTTAGCCTCTCCTTGCTGCTTTCGACCAAGTTCTCCATCGTGATGATTTCGGTTTCTTTCGTGCAAGTTCTTTTCACTCTTCCTACGCCTGTTACTATCAGCCTTTGATCTCACCTCCATGTTCAAGCCAGCCACATTTTGTGAGTCTATCTTCCCTTTCAGATCTTTCTCTTCACATCCATCTAATCCTTGTGCATCATCAGTGTTTGGACCAAGCTGGTCATCTGGTATGCTCAAACATCTACGATCTTCGTGTTTCTTTCTCCTTAAAGTATTCTCAACCGAATTCGACATAACATTGCTCTGCTGTGAGCTACTACGATGTTTCGTCCGACAAGCAGAACTACGGTTATGCACTTTACTGGGACCAGCAGATGATGATGACGCATCTCTAGGCTGAGCCAACAAAGCATCTGTTTGGTGGTGGTGAACCAAAGGGAACCTAGTCTTCATGGGAACCCTGTTATGACTATGCTGCCACTTCTCCAAACGCCCCCAATCAAGAACACCAACACTCAAGAGCTTCTCTTGAGAGGTTTCAGCTCTCTCCAAGAAAACAGGTAGCTTGGACATATACTTGACAAGCTCATGACTCTCATCCTCCTCCTCCTCCAGACATTGTTGTTTCACACGAGTTTTCAAAGGCTTAGTACCACCAGAAAAACGCTTCTTCTCCAAACGACATTCCATAGTCACAGAACGATTCACATCAATCCAACTTACATAAACATCCCTGAAACACCACAAAAAAAAAAAAAAAAAAAAAAAAAAAAAAAAAAAANAAGAAAAAAGTAGATTGAAAGCAGTTTTCTGATAGGTCTTTTTCTCAAATGATCACGGCATCAAAGAGAGAACATACAAACAAACAAACAAAAAAAGTGGCCCTCCTCTCCTAATGGACGCAGGAAGAAGAAGATAACAACAATGATTTAGTATTGTAAGTTTATCAAAAAGATGTTTCGATAATGCTAAAAAAAATACAGTATATACTCATCATGATATTGATAGGTCCCCTATTAATTTTTTTCCCGGAGAAACAGCTGAATGATGCGTCCGTGCATTTATGAAGAACCATATCCCACAAATACCAACTGAGTATATACGACAAATACCAGATTTCAGATTTGATTCAAAAAAAATTCGACGGATCCAAGGAAAAATTTGGGAGAAATCGAAAAATTCCGAAATCAACCAAAATCGGAAGCAGACAACGGAGGAGGAATCGAATACAAATATATTGTTCTAAAAAAAATCGAAAACTGATCAGGTACCTATTTAAATCGAAATCGAAACGGAAGATTTTAACTAGATTCTTCATAAATAAGCATAAAACCGTAGTAGAAAAGAAACGGCACTCGAGTGTGTTTTTCTTAGCTCAACAAAACGGCAACGTTTTCTACCAAATCCAGAGCGACGAAGAAACTTTCCCGAGAAAAATCTCAAGAGTCAAATCGGAGAAATCAGAAGGGAAATTACCTCAACGGACGAAGAGAATATGCAGAACCGACGCTACTCGACGAAGAAGATACTGAGAGAGACAGAGAGAGTCCAAAAGAGGTTACTAGGAGAGTGAGTGAATCAGCAGCAGCAAAAAGTGAAGATCCAAAAAAGCAGAGAGAAGTAGTGTGTGATCGATTAACATAATCTATACTAATGAAAACTAGGAGCTATAAGCTCTTTAAACCATCCACCTAAAGTTTAAAACCAGCAATAGTGATTACACATCTCACCAATTAATATTTTTTAAAAATTTCCAAAATTTTATTTATTAAGAATTATTTTAAACAACCTATTAGGATTTGACATATCATTCATTAACATTTTATAAATTTACAGAACTTTTAGAAAAAGGAAAAATTTTAAATTTATAAAAATAAAAGAACTATGTATAATATCCCATATCGGCTAAAAAGTTTTTAGACGATGGTTCAAAAGCAATATAAATAAGATTAATATACTTCCAACAACGAATGAGCAGGAAAGCTTGATTTATCAAGCGTCCAAGTTTAAAAGTTTTATTCGGTTTGATCCGGTTTTTATTTGATCAAATTAAAACTTTAAAAAGTTTCAAAAAATATATTATAATATTTAAATTTTTTTAAAGTTTAAATATTATAAATATGAAAACTTTTAAAAGTTCTTAACTTTTAAAAAGTTTTTAAATATTATAATTTTTAAATTTTAAAAGTTTAAAATATTATAAATATTGAAACTTTTTAAAAGGTTCAAATTTTATATTTCGAAACCTTTTAAAAGTTAAAAATATTATAAATATTCAGGTAATACAAAAATTATCTTATTTATCTACGTTTGTGCTTTTTATTTCTTATGAGCTGTAAAACATATTTTTGTTTATGATTTTGTAGATGAGTTGATATTCTTTCATTAATTTTTTATTTTTTATCTTATTTTTTATTTTTATGAGAAAAGAAATGATTTTGTTCTTGGAGTTTGATGGTTTAACAAGTTGTGTGGTAGTCTTAAAAAAATGTTTTTCATTGGAATAATGTGAAGAAATTGACGAGGAAGAAGAAGAAAAATAGTATAACAAATAACCAGACGGTAAAAGTAACGATGACAATTACCAAAAAATTTGACATTGAAAATGAAAAGAAAAAATATGAAGAATAAGAAAACATTGAATAAAAAAACATGAAAATATAAGTGGTAGTGATCAATTAAATATGAAAACAAGTTAAATTCATGATGATAAAATTCTTTGGTTTTTTTGGTGGTCAAAGAAATGATTTAGAATATGTGAGGTCATCAGCTTGATTCGTCTCGCCTCGACGTCGAGTTAAATTTATGATTTTTTTTTATCATATTTGATTTTATAACATAACTGATTTTTATATTTTTAAAAATTGTGTATCTGAAATTTAATTTTTTCCTTAATACTAATTTAATTTTTTTTATAATAAAATATTTTATTACTGTACTTAATTATATATAATTTTCATCAAAATATATTAAATAAACTCGTGCGTAACGTGGATTCATAACATAATAATAAAAATATTAAAAAGCTAGAGAGAGATTGTGACTGGGAGAGAAGATAATCGGACGGTGAAGAATAAAAAGGAAAGGAGTGAAATCGAACGGTCGAGATATCATCTCAAATATTGTAAGTAATATGTACATCGAGCAAGGCGCGGGAATGGTTTATGTCAGATTGTCCCTACAATGTGTTTAATATTCCACATGTTTACGTGTTCTTATTAACCCAAAAATCTGACAAAATCTAATAATGTCAACACTAAAATTATTTTTTCATAATTTTTATAATGACTACTTTACATGTTCTTATTAACTACTTATGAAATTGTAAGACAATGATTTCTAATCACATGATTTACATCAGTTTAAAAACAAAAAGTTAATATAATTTGAAATACCCCCAATATATTTATTTTTATATTTAAAAAAACTTCGCTACTTATATAATTGTCTCATTAGTTATATGTTCAAGACCATCTCCAATTCATCTCCATTTTTTTTTTATAACGGAGTTTGGAGTCAATTTTGCTTTAACTCATTTTCATTTTTATCTCCAAAATAGATATCTTCATTTTTTATATATTTGGAAACCTTTATTTTTATTTTACACTACAATTTAGAAATCTCTATTTTTTTTACTTCAAAATAGAGTAGGATTAAAGTAAAATCCAACTCCAAAATAGAGTTACTCTATTTTTTTACTTCAACATAGAGTAAGGTTGAAGTAAAATCTAACTCCATATAGAGTTACTGTATTTTTTTTAAAAGAATAGAGATGCTTTTGAAGATATATTGTTGTTGTTACTGGTTATAAGACTCAAGAGAGATGATCAAGAAGCAATGGGTAAACTTGATACACTAAGAGTACAGACACAGATTCAGTGAACGTTGCAGTGAACAAGTCTGATACGAACTCATGTTCAGACACATAAGCACTGAACAAGCTGGAGCATGTGTAACCAGCTACAGACACAGACGCAATGATTCCTCAGATAGAGAATCAGAGAATCTACCACAGCCAAGACAGCTCAATGTGAAGTCACATGGAATGAAGTGACATGCTGAACCTTGGAGTCTTATTGTGAAGATCCAAGAAGTGAAAACTCAGCCAAGATATTCTTAATCAGCTGAGGAACCTGAAAGCACATCAGAGCAGAAAGAAATGAGCAACTATAACAGAGCAAAGATATATAGCAGTTGAGTAAACCTGAAGTACAACAAAGGTGGAAACAGAGCAGACATGTTTAATGGTTGTGTAATGCAACAGAGCTGGAAACAAGGTAAACCTCGTGAAGAGGTTGTGTAGTGCAACAGAGCGGAANTTGATACACTAAGAGTACAGACACAGATTCAGTGAACGTTGCAGTGAACAAGTCTGATACGAACTCATGTTCAGACACATAAGCACTGAACAAGCTGGAGCATGTGTAACCAGCTACAGACACAGACGCAGTAATTCCTCAGATAGAGAATCAGAGAATCTACCACAGCCAAGACAGCTCAATGTAAAGTCACATGGAATGAAGTGACGTGTTGAACCTTGGAGTCTTAGTGAGAAGATCCAAGAAGTGAGAGCTCAAACAATCATGCTTTAAGCTCATGAGAACAAGTCTTCCATTAGCAGTTGAGTAACTCTGAAAGTGCAACAGAGCAGAAAGAAGGTATCAGCTGCATCATACAACTTAGCAGAAGTTTGTTTAGCAGTTGAGTAAACTTGAAGTGCAACAGAGATGAAAACAGAGCAGACAACTTGTAGTGGCTGTGTAGTGCTACAGAGCTGGAAACAAGAGATGAATCGTGAAGAGGTTGTGTAGTGCAACAGAGCAGAAAAGCGTCAAGTTGCAGCAAACAGTGGAACGGCTGTGTCAGAGAAGCATGCTTGTGTTAGGTACGACAAGAACAAAGGTATGGGTCAAGTTGACAAAAAGAGAACAAGCTTTTACCCAGAAGACAAGAGGAAGAAGCTTGTGAAACCTAGGGTTTGTGAAGAACTCTAAGAAGTATAAAAGGAAGAGGTGGTAACAAAGAGAAGCTGACGCACCCTAGACCTAAAATTGAGAGAAGCACACATGTTGTGTGTGGTGTTGTCCCACCAGTAAGATAGAGAATCTGCTGGTGGTTTTTGTAGAGGTTCACACTCGTCGGAAAAGACAAAGAGTGGTGGTTCCTTTAGTTCATGTAGATTAGAGTGGTAGGCACAAGTGTGTGCTAGATACCATTGGCAAATGTGACTTTTGCGTTCTAATTCTAGTGAATGATTCTGGACTTGGTCCCGGGGATGTAGGTTATCCGAACCCCGTTAACAAATCTCTTGTGTCGTATCTTCACTATCCTTTCATCTCTCTGTTAAGCATCGCATATACAAATTTGTCATACAAGTCTGTAGATCTAGCACGCATCTCATTATTTCACTTTTAATACATATATAGTTTTGATGTAAAGGAATTCAAAACGGTACTAACAATGTAGAGTATATTTCCTCTGGTTCTAGAGAAATCTTTTATAGACGAGAGCTGCACCAAAATAAATGCAATCGTGGTGTATTCGTGTGGTCTATTTTCATTTTACCACTAATATTGTTGTTTGGTTAGAAAACTATATATATAATGATGTTCTTTGTGTGTGTAGATTATAATATAAATGGCCCCTCTGTTGGGTGGGTCGATCGTGGGATTGATTTTCATAGATTATATACTATGGGTCCACTGAGGCAGCTCAAGATCAGAGAGACTTTAGTTTCCAAGAAAAAACTTATATTGATCGTTTTTTCTTTTAATGTATTGTAACGTAGTAGTATTAATCTGTATAATATAAAAATCTACTGTATCTAAACCACATTACGTGAAATATTTATTGTTAATTACTCCTTTCCTACTAGCGATCAAGGTGACTAGTATAATTTATAAAGTACTAGGTTAAATTCGCGCTACGCTGTGAGATTACTTTTATATTTTTTTTTATAAAATTTTTATTTTGTATTTTACTATATTTTTAAAATCATAATTTAATATAAGTTGTTTGATATCAAATAGTCTAATTAATAAAGTTTTTGAAAAATATCAATACAAATTATTATCTACTTGACTATTTTTGTGTTTTTATTCTTTTCATTATTATATTTTCTTATTAATTTAATTAAACAATAGACAAACAATTTATTTTTACTAAACAAACGAAAAAACCAAAAAAATACCAAACCGAAAATATAATTCGAAAGAAAAATATATTATAAAATCGGATGGTTTTTCTAACTGAGAAGTTTTTCACTCTCTTAGATCTTAGAGTGAGAGAGAGCTTTTTTCTTCTTTTTCCGATTAACTTTGACGAGTTACGACTTACAACTTATAAGTTAGACGAGCAACAAAAGTTCCATGGCTAGTGTGCCACACACGCTAACATTTAACTCAAGCAACGTTGTTGTGTAATTAACTGAATGAGCTTCGTTGCTAAAGCCCACACTCAAAATTCTGGCTCATTTAAAGGTTTTGCTTACGGTCATTCATTTACAGAGTTATGTTGTAATAGTGTAATATATACAAACCCACTCAAAAACAGAGATTTGCTCAGATTCTCATTTCCAAAACAGGATAAGCGATATATTCTCCAAAAAAAATTCGAAATTGTTGAATAATTCACTTGTCCAATCTCATAGTCTTTAGAATTGTTCATTAAAAAGTACTAGTAGCTCAGGCCAATTAGCTTTTGGAATTGATGATACTGAATTAGCTTTTAAGTTTGATTGAATTATCGTGAAGAACTGTCAAAACTTCTAATTACGAATGTTTGTGGAGAAGTACAAATTGTTTGCGTGTGAATGAGGATGTCCATCTTTATTTAGAATCCAAGTTATTGCTTCTTAGTGAACCTCACGACATAAAAGGGTTTATTCAAGATCGATTGCATGTAAACACGATGCAAGAAACCCAACGAGTACACTCTCCCCCTTCAAAAGCTCTGCATACTCTTCATCAGCTTCTTTCCACTTAACATATTTACCACAATGGTTATCCATACTAATGACCTGCGCCAACACTTCAGCTCCATTCAAATCAATAAATTACAACACCTAAATGCACATAAAAACAATGTGCAAGAGTCATCAAAAGAAGAGCTTCAATAACCAACAACAAGAGTGGTATTTCTTTGATCTTCATATGCAGCAGACGCAAAACCCTGATTTACCAGTCCTCTTGTCTCGAGTAAGATTGACATCAACAACTTCATGATATCTACAATTTGTACAAACAAAAAGGCATAAGAAACACCCATTTAGAGATACTGAAACTTCAGAAACGCAAACTACACTTACTGTGTGAGAAGACAGCGTGGAGATCACTCTCATAGGGATCATAGGGTAAGCCTTTGCCGTAGCCATAGGCAAATTTTCTGAAGTTAGAGTGCCACAAAGCTTCTTCATCCCTAAATATGATTCCTTAATATTTATGCTTTGTATTAGCTTCAATCTACATGCTCGATCAAGTTCTTCAAGGTGGCTTTAGGTTCAAGTTTAGAGTCCCTAAGCCAGTAATGTCTAATCATCGTCCATTCCTCTAACTGGATTCACTATATATTTCTAAAACCATCCATAGCCTTAAACGCTTGAAATCGGGGATTCATAACACGATACAACTCGAGATGAGACATCACTGGAAGAAGTTGAAAGCTTTCGATTTCTAACTTTTGCTGACATCTCTGTACAACTAACAAAGGAAGAGTGGCTAGATTTTCTCAATAGAGAGAAAGTGACATAGAATAGAAAATGATTATTACTGGTTAAAAATGTTGATGTGTATTATTTGTTATAATTCTATTGGCTTTTGATTTTAAATGATGTGTTAACATGGAGACTTGTATTGAAGCTAATGTGTCATGCTCTGGTGAAAAACATACAAATTTTCTTGTATTGATCATAATTACACGGAGACTTTTATAATTTTAATATGTCACTATATATATATATATTATTGTCTTACAAGACCAATAATAATGTCTTTTAGATAGTGGCAATCGTTTTTAAAATCAAATACTTCGATTTCGCTGTGCCATATTTGCATAGACATTAACATCAGCCATTTTTTTGTACTCATTTTAAAAAGTAGTAATATTTCGAGTGCTCGGTTTATGTTCATTGGTTATGTATGAATTTGTAATCTAATTATTGGCATTGATGATGGAAGATTGAAATGTAGCTACTTTTCGTATAAGATGAAATCACCATTCCTTGGGACACCACCACCAAAGAAAGACGAAAGTCCTTTATTATTTTGAGTGGATATTCATCATAAGCAAAACAAAGCAACCAACAAAAGATGTATTAAAGTAAAGATCGAGTAATAAAATAAAATTAAAAAGACAAGAGACAAAAGAGGAATCGCTTTCTTCTCTTAGTTAGCAACTAGTAATAACTAAATACGTAAAACACAATCAAGTTTGCAAACTCTACTATTTTCCCATCCACCGACGAGGAATTACTTAATCGATTTGTTAAAACTTAGGGTTTTGCGAGATGAATTCTAGTTTACAGAGTCGTTAACATGCATGTTACTAAAACATTAATTACATACAAAATGAAATGAGATTAATAATCAGATAAAAAAAATCATATATATAAAGTAGTTTTATAACTACCAAAAAATTCATTAGAAAAAGTAAAACACTAACTTAAGCCTTAGAAAGGAATGTCACGTGTGCGTGTGCACGAGTACTAGTAGTTTATCTAACATTCAACAATATTTTCAACTTTTAAATACATGTATGTAATCCAACAATTTTTCTTTATAAAAATGCATGTATAGTTTTACACTTTTGTTTTTTTCTCCCACTCAACATTAAAAGTGAGATGGGGTTTTAAAAAGCGAAATGAAAAGGAAAAGATACCATATCTTAAATGTCCAAAGGGTCACTTAAGCTTGTCGCAGAAAGTTCATTCGGCAAAATACAATAAATATCAGTATCTCATAATGTTATGACAGAAAAGAGCATTTGGCATAGTATATTTTATTCTATTACTAGATGAATAGCCGCGCGCATAGGGCTTGCCATTTTTTAAACAGTTGTGTTATTAGTATTAATTTATTTCTTTTTATTAATCTTTGTTTTTCATGAAATCTTTTTACAAATATATTTTTGACATTGATTTTTTTTAATACTTCACATAGATTGCATATTTTGTAACAAAGAGTTTTTTAATTGAATAAATTTTACATTCATTTAAAAGCAGTTTAAATATTTAGATATCTTCACTTCTCAATTATATACTATAAAACACTAACATTTTCTTTTATCAAGAATTGCAGTTTGGTTAACTCTTTAATAGATATAATTAAAATAGACACTTTATCTTTATGTTAGCTCTTCTATTTTTTAATATATCTTTAAATTTTTTTTCATAAGAATTTCATTTAATTTTATTTTTGACAACTTTTAAATATTAGAATATGAAAACCCTCTTCTTATTTGTCTTTGTATTTTTCTAACTAACATTCTACAGTTTAATTCAATTACTTCCATTTGATAGTGAACAAAAGTCTAATCTTCATCATATATAAAATTTTATTTCTTTTGGGACAAACTTTCATGAATTTCTCTACAATATTAAGAAATATCTCGATCATTACTGCAACTCTTCAAACTATTAACAAAATTGTAATGCCTAAACCATAAGTCGATATATTCATGGTTTACGTCAAGAAGAAGAAGTGGCTCTTTGATTCATGATATGCTCAAATTGTAATACCTTAATGGTACTAACAACCTTGCAATTGTAATACTCTAGGGGTCGAATCTACAGAGACTCTAGATCACACAATAGACTTATTAATCTTTTAATTATGCTAAATCAGAATATTAATTTAAAAACAATGCAAAAACAGAATCAGAATGTGTTGTAAATTCAGGAATTAAAAACGCTAGGTCCAGGGAAATTTTCAGAAATTTATGAAATATTAAATCAATCAATAAATAGGATTCAATCAATTAAAAATCAGATCTAAAACTCTAAACACAATTGTAAAATAAATCAGTTCTCACTGCAAATATTATCTAAATTTAAATCCAGAAAATCCAAATCTCTTTGCAAAATTCTAGGTTAAAAATCAGCTTCAAAATCAGGTTTAAATTGTTCACAAAATTACTAAATCAAATCTCTTTGCAAGAAGTAATTTTGCTCATCAAAAGGTTTAATCAGGAAAATCAATTATACTCTCATATCAATTTATTTTCCTATGTATTAATTATAGGTGATCAATCAAGAATTGATATGAAGAACAACCTAAGATGAAGATCACAGAAGAATAAGAATCTTAATAAATCAGCAGATCTAATAGATCATAAAAACCCTATGAAAACCCTGAACCTAACTAGATATTTACTCAGACATGATTATTGAAACAAAAATCATGAATAAAATAGATATCATATAATAACCAAAAAGAGAAAACAAAGAGTTTAGAAAGCTTCTTTCAACAGGGTCTTGACTTGTCTCTCTCAAAAAGCTCTTAAGGTCTCTCTCTCTCAAAATGTGGCAGAAAAATTGCTAGAAAATAACTTAGGTCTAAACAATGACCATAAAAATCCTATAAATACTCTAAAACACGTCTTGGGCCTTAATTGCAATTAAATGAAACTTGGGCAAATTTTGTAAATCTTCTAAAGCTCGTGGAGAAAACTTCCGATTGGCTTGTGGCAGCTGCATCGATCGATGTTTTGGGTTGCATCGGTCCCTTGAACTCGTCTCCGACCTTTGTGGATCAGCCTTAATGCTTCCAAATCATCTTTTTTTAGCTCTTTTGTGTTCCATCCGTGCCAATCAGTACCTAAACCTATAAATACACAAAATAATCTAGAAAACAAATCAAAATACTCAAAAAGCACATTTATACCATGGTTAAAAACCACAAAAACCATGAGATATCAATTCACTCCTGATGCATTTTTATCTTTTGGTGATGTATTTACTTTTTTGGGACATGTTCTAAGCTTCTCTAAATTTCTTATATGAATATTGAAACTGTTTTTGGGATATATATATATATATATATATATATATATATATATATAAAAACATAGAAGATGTTTTCTATTTTTTTTAGTTTAGACTTTTTTTTAATGATGATAGACATGTGGCACTGTCTCCACCGATAATATGTCACTCAAATAGAAAGAGTTAACCAACTTTTATAGTATAGATTATTATGCTGAGTAAACTACAAGTTATAAACGAATCAGAAATTACTATTTTAATGTAAGCACGGTGTTCATAGTTTGCTTGTCTTTAGCCACTCCGCGTCACGACTACTTTGCTAAAGAGTCAAGCGCAAGACGCTTACTTTTTGTTTTGTTTTTGTTTGGGTGAAATGTTAAAGTATTCAAGCTTAAACAGAAATCTTATTATATAAAGAAGTATAAACAAATATAACAATCTTTATTAAAGAAATACATATATGGACCTTTTTTTCTCGTAGATATATGATTTCAAAACAAATCAGCCAAAAAAAACCTGAATAGACACATCTATTCTCTTATGAATATACTTTTTGATCAATCCCTAAATTTTATCTTTTAGGACATGATTCTTTTGTTGTTGTTTTTGCTCTGGTGAGTAACCTAGTGGGATTAATAATGAGTCAATTTCTCTCTAGTATTATACTATTATGTAAAGTAATTTTTCCTATTGAAGGAAGAAAAAATAACCCTTCTAGTCTTTAATTATGCATGGTGGGAAACTTTCCCACCCTAATTTACTCTAATATATACTGCAGCTATATAACAAAAGTCAGTTTTGAATATAAACGAGAAAAAAAATCTGAACTAAGTAATACTATCAGTTAAACGCGTGATAAAATAAATAAGGAAAAAAGTTTAAAAATATCTCATTTATTTTTTATTTGGAAGTTTAATACTTCATGTTAATTTATTTGAACAAAAATAATTCATTTAATTATTGTTGGATAAAAAATACTTGATCTTTGTATTATTGGTAGATTCATATTTCTGACTTAACATCCGTTAGCGGGTGTAACAAAATCATTTGACGGTGTTAAAAGTTTTAATTAAAGTTTTACGTGATATATATTGTACATTTAGTTATAGTACTAGTTATGTTAGCGTGGTCTGATGGTAATGATTGGGTTTAACCTCGTACCATATGCGGGTTCGATCCACATTAAAAGCAGAATTTTTTTTTGGGTTTAACCTTCGTGTCTCGCTGGTGATGATGAATCAGAAGAAAATGTATGAGCAATAACATCTTCGTTCATCGAATCTTTTTGTCCACCTCAATCCGCTCCGCACTGGACTGTCTTTTAAACTACACTAGAAGCTATCTCGCCGATCTCCTCCCTCGCTGTGTCCGCCGCATCGAATACCGATCTTCTCCCTCCTCCGATCTGCCGCGTCGTATACATGTACTTCGATCTGATCCTCGTCGACGACATCGCTAAACTCGCCGCCACAGATCTCGGCCGCAACTCAGTCCTCGCCGCGCCGAAGTACTGCAACGAAGATGTTATTGCTCATCACCGACAAGACACGAGAGAGAGGTTAAACCGGGAAAAAAAATCTGTTTTTGATGTGTATCGAACCCGCACATGGTGTGAGGATATTCCCAACCATTACCACCAGACCACGCTAACATAACTCGTACCATAACTGTCTATATAATATATATCTACTAAAACTTTAATTAAAACTTTAAACATCATCAAATGATTCCGTTACACCCGTTAACAGATGTTAAGTTAGAGGTATGAATCTACCAATAATACAAAGATCAAGTATTTTTTATTCAACAATAATTAAATGAAGTATTTTTGGTATAATAAATTAACATGAGGTATTAAACTTCCAAATAAAAAATAAATCAAGTATTTTTAAGCTTTTTTCTCAAAACAAATATGGTCAGTTAAAATTGACTAAATTCTCTCCCAGCCACCAAAATAAGAAAATGGCAAAGTCATGGGCTTTGAAATTTCTGTAACGTATGGAGATTATTTGTGGTCATCCGATGACTAAAAGCCCAAATTAATTAGTAAACCAAATGTTTGTAAATTAAATCGCTTTGGAAATTTAAGAAGCATCCATAACGGTAAGATTTGGTTTTAAATAACTGATGAAGAAAAGGAAACTCCATTACTATTTTTAGTGTAAAAAGCAAAAAAGGAAACTCCAGTGACATTGCCAGATATATAATTATTTTCACGAGAAGCAAACACAAAGATCCTAACTAACATAATATAGACGCAGTACTCAAACCTATCCCATTCTCTACAATCATTATCATCACACACCAAAAACCTTAATATTGTTTTCAAAACAATATCTTTACAATGTGTCGACAATAATGCTCAATGATTGACCACATCTCCGTTTTGCCACCGGAAGAGAACCCATCACTGAGGATAACACGGTTGATCGTCAGAGAAAGATGAACAAGTCGAAGCCAGGAGAGGTGGCCCTTGAAGTACGTAGAAGAAGAAGTACAAACAAAAAACTTGGCCTTTTGCATTCTATGATTGTCCAATATAAATTATATTGGACAAAAATACATAAAATGAAAACTTTATAGGTTTTAAGAATTTCAAGCATCGTCTATTAAAATGTTGTCCTCTTCCCAAATCGTCAAAACTGTAGTATGAACTGATGCTTGGAAAGGAAGTAACAGGTTTTCCCCCGCTAAAAATGTAATTTACATCGGATGATAATGTGTGTTGTGAGAGTATCTCAGATATAGGATAGCACATATTTCAGTTGCTTCATAAACTTGCATGTTGTTTTCATGTGTTTATTTAATTATATCAATTCCTTAAGAGTACATACTAATTATTTAATTACCAGACTAACGAATAATATTTTATTTGGTTAGAAAGAATATTATTGTTTCATGAGTGTTTAATGGAAACAAATCAATAAAGTTCTATAGAAATTAGTTGCAAATAGATTTAAAACTAACTTATTTATTTGTTGCGTCATCTTAAAACTGAATAGTTTATTTTTAACTAGAATTTCGTATATATCTAAATATTTTTTAAAAATAATAACAATTTATATTATTAATAAAAACAATATTAAGATATACATACAAAATATTAAAAACAATATTAAGATATATATACAACAAAAATAAAACAATGTTGAGATATATATCTTAATATTTTTTTTAAATAATACAATTTTATATATTGTTTAGAAAAACAAAATTAAGAGATATATACAAAAACTTTTAAAACAATATTGAGATAATGTTAACAAAAGAAACCCGTGGAATTATAGGACACCTAAACCAGTATATATGAAGACACATGAACTCATAATCTCTCATATCTCTCTCTCATCATAATCTAAAGCTACGTTCAATCACAGAACAAAGAGGATGAACGACTACTACGAAGAGGATGAAGGACTTCACTTTGATCCCACGGGGCCGGAAGTTATCAACTCTTATCTTATACCAATGCTAAGAGGTGAGCCCATGGAAGACTTTATAGTGGTGAAAGATGTTTATGCCAAGGAGCCATGGTTGCTGGACCACACCAACCATCCTTTCCTGAAGGAAGATGAGTGGTATTATGTCAGTAGAAATACTCAGATCTCTAAAGAGAAGGTTGGTTGTGGTAAGTACTCGAAGCGGAAGATCATCGGAGATGGCATTGACCGTGGGAACTGGAATGCGAATGGGAAAGAAGATATCATCGACGAGGAAACAGGGAAGGTCATCGGGATAAAGCAAAACTTTACTTATCATAGCGCCATCAAGAACAAGAACAAGAAGCAGAAGAGAGGAGACGGCGGTAGTGTTTCTATTGATGTTCCAAGCAACGAAAGCTGGATTATGGACGAGTTTAGGCTACCTACTGATACGTTCCAGGACACAGTCCTCTGCAAGATTCACAAGAAAAAATGGTCGGAGAAGAAGAAGGAGAAGGAGAAGGAGAATGATCATCATGTGGAAGATAAGCTTGATCAGGAGCTAGTCGTCCCGCGCAAGATTCACAAGAAAAGGAATTCCAAGAAGAAGAAGGAGAAGGATCATCACGAGGAAGCTTCCACTTCTACTAATCATGATCAGCATGATGATGAGTCGTCTTCATCTTCTTCTTTCTGGGAGCAGCAGAAAAAAGAAGCACTCGGAGGAGAGAAGGTGGATGAGCAGGTTGAAGCCATGGAGAATGAACGGTTTGAAGATTGGATTGAAGAATTGCTGCTGGGCAGTGATCAGGACTTGCTTTCGATACCCTGATGAAGATTTCTATATATTGTAGTTATATTTCTTTCTTTTTTTTTTAGCAAGTGTGTTATGAGAGCGATGACTGCTACTAGTTAATGTTATGTTTATTAGATATGATAGCTAAAGGTTTTTTTTTGTTTGTTTAGAATATCTCTTGGAGAAATATGGTGTTTTAATCATCCTATTGTACACATTTTTTTTATTCAATACAAATAATTATTTCTTTTCTTTGAATAAAATGTAAAATTTATTTGAAAAAAAAAACTTTTTGACATCAAGTGCATCGTGTGTTTGAGATTGTTTACATTGTTTTCGTCATCGTCTTAACACGTACGTCGAAGTTACCATTACCGTATGCTTGAGGTGATCGGAATTAGGCTACTCTGCTCCAAATAAGAAACCAAATTCGTTAAAGCCTAATAATAATCGTGACAAATTGTTGAGAATCATAGCTAAGATCTCTTTGTTTGATCTCTTATGTCTTATCTCTTTGTTTGTTCTATTTTGCTTCAGCTCTCTGCTTTTTTTT
>NC_025702.1:16363531-16369901 GCF_000633955.1 Camelina sativa
CCAATTATTCATCACATTTCTCTGTTTTCTAGCTCAAAGACCATGAACCGACTTCGCGTCCTCGTAAATTCAACCGTCAAAACGAATAGCTTAACGTTACATGCTTACATGCACCAGAACTCCTGTGTAAGTTTAAGATTATAGTAACTAGTAAGCAAGACGTAACTCTAATGTTACGCTTAGTTTAGAACCTTTCATGAATAAATCATTACCGTTCTTGATCAGAAGCATTCGATCGCAGTCCCTTGATTATACTACGGAGGCCACTACACTGAAATTCAATTCGGCATCCAAAAATAGATTAAAAAAAAAAAGGAATGTTGGTGCATTAAACAAAGAAAATTTGGACCAAGCAACCAAAGGGTTCCAAAGACATTCACTTGCTTGGAACAGAAGTTAACATTGCAGTCTTATATGGAACGGATCGGGTTTACCAGTGGCAGAAGATCAGCACTTGCTTGATCAGTATGCACTTAACTTTAATTCGTTTGAGTATTTTTTGGTAACGAAAAAAGTTCTATGTTTTTTATGGCAAATATTAAATAAGTCATCTTTTTTTTTTACATTTCCCTGGCTTAGTTTACAACCTTTCATGAATAAATCATATCATTTTTGTTTTTGATAATTGATTGTGCATCAAAATGTGAAAAGTACATAATATGAGTCTTATGACATTTGGGTCATATAGCTTTTGAAAGTAGAGAGGAAGTAACGTATACACATAAACATTGTATGAGTACAGCTATGAAGAAGAAGGAGAGAGTTAGTGATGAACTTGGAAATGGAGAAGGTACTGAAGCTTGGGCTAAGATGTTCACAGCTCTGCATCTAGTGCCCACAAAAATTGAATGCTCCACCTTCCTCAAACAACCTACAAAGTCATCACAGCCAATTTAACAAACTTATTTCCTATTTAGTTGAAATATCCACTGAAGAGTGCTATTGGACTCCACAAGTCCTTTCCCTTCACATTTATTTTTTCGGTTATTATATTTCAGCCTGCATTCCTCTTTAAGAAAAGAAAAAAGTCATTGGATCACAAATCATTAATAAGTAAATTAAAATATCCATAAATGTTCAAAAGTCAAAACCATGTCTTGTGGTGTTCTTGTCAATTTCTCTGACTGAAAAAAATGTGGATATATGCTTTTTGTGCCTATCTTATCCAGGTGAGTAGGTCACAGAAGCTCCACTGTCAATTGCAGGAAACTTCAACTCAAACAAAAAAAATAAAGAGAAGCAATCCAATTCAGAATCTACTCACAGATATACATAATTTAAAACAGTGCCATATGCATCATCATTGAGCAAGTCAAAGAAGTTAAACAACAAATGCAACTAGCATTTCTTGATTTACAATATGTTTTATTATAACTCGTTCAAACCACTATCCCAATCCTGAGAATAAATGATATGTGCACGTATGTAGGATTACAACCTAGTCTAACATTGAATATCCAAACTGAAAACATATGACCCTTACCTAGTACTTCATTTTGGCAGAGACATGGAACATACTTATTCATGAAAACAAATCAGATCACAGCTATAACCTTCTGTCTCGTGAGTATAATCCATCAGCTAGAAACTAACAAGCAATACGAGGCAGAACAATAAAAGTACAGAGCATTGTACCCATGACTTGTCTTGAGGAAAAGACTACCAAACTAATTAACCCACAAAATGTAAGAAACATTTAAAATAATGACACAAGTACTGATCTATTACCAATTCAAAAGGAAAGAACCTTTCTTGGCTTTTTTTTTGATATTGTCTTCCAAAGGTCAACTAAGGGTTTTCTGCAGTCAGAAACACACCAAATTCTCATGGAAAAGAAAATGCAGAAGAATCTAAGATTCACAAGCTAAGGTGGGAGAGAAGATCATCCTTGTTCCTGATGGCTGGAGTTCTAGGATCAGTGGGTTTCTGGATGATGATAGGTATCCATGTAACCTTTTTGGTGTTTACTCAGGAAGGGGATCAATTTGTGCACTATGACTTCAGGAAAGCAAACCTGGAACTTGATGGAATGGCAAATACCGACGGTGGTCCTTTGCAACTAACAAATAATACAAACACGAGCACCGGTCACGCTTTCCACAAAAACCCCATCAAGTTCACGGAATGGCTTTTGTGGTATCTCCTACCAAAGAACTCAGCTCCAACGGCACTGCAAATTCAGGTTTAGGGATTTTCAACAGAACAAATGATAACAACTCTACAAACCATATCCTTGCTGTAGAACTTGACACTCATGAAAGCTCTGAGCAATTAGACAAAAGCAATAACCATGTGGGTATTGATATTTACAGTATAGTCTCAGTTAAATCTGAGGAAGCTAGTTACTTTAATGCTACAGAGGGAAAGAACACAAGTTTGTTGCTTGCAAGTGGAAAAAGTATTCTAATCTGGATAGATTATGATGGAACAGAGCAACTACTAAATGTAACGTTAGCTCCAGTACCAACTCCAAAGCCAGTTTCGCCTCTCCTTTCAAAATCCATCAAACCAAGTGTGCCACTCTTGTCAAGATCCATCAATCTTTCCGAAATTTTCAATGAGACGATGTATGTAGGTTTTTCTGGTTCTACAGGCACAATCAAAAGTGACCAGTATATCCTTGGATGGAGTTTCAAGAAAGGCAGAGAAGCAGAGAGCCTTGACATCTCAATGATATCAGATCCCCCACCATCCTCTCTACCACCAACATCTCCACCGCAATCTTCTCCACCAACAACATCTCCTCCACCATCCTCTCCACGACCGCAATCTCCTCCATTATCATCAGGGGGTAAACAAAGTTCACTTGGAGCGAGTCTAGGCACTAGTATAGCAACAGTTACTTTGATATTAATAATTCTGGGAGGAATTGTGTATCTTTACAAGAAAAAGAAGTACTCAGAGGTTCTTGAACAATGGGAAAAAGAATATAATCCCCAAAGATACTCCTTTAGGAACCTATACAAAGCAACCAAAGGTTTCAGGGAGAATCATCTACTTGGAGCAGGAGGTTTTGGAAAAGTCTATAAAGGAATACTTCCCAGTGGTACACAAATCGCGGTTAAGAGAGTCTACCATGATGCAGAACAAGGAATGAAGCAGTACGTGGCAGAGATTGCTAGTATGGGAAGGCTAAGGCACAAGAACTTGGTTCAGCTCCTCGGTTACTGCAGAAGAAAAGGCGAATTGCTTTTGGTCTATGATTACATGCCAAATGGAAGCCTTGATGACTACTTGTTCAATAAAAACAAGCTGAAAGACCTCACTTGGTCTCAGAGAGTAAATATAATCAAGGGAGTTGCATCTGCCCTTCTGTATCTGCATGAAGAGTGGGAACAAGTTGTGTTACATAGAGATATAAAAGCCAGCAACATTCTTTTAGGTGCCGATCTAAATGGAAGGTTGGGAGACTTTGGGTTAGCCAGATTCCATGATCGTGGTGTAAATCTCGAAGCCACACGAGTGGTAGGAACCATTGGCTACATGGCACCAGAGCTTACTGCAATGGGAGTAACNAATATAATCCCCAAAGATACTCCTTTAGGAACCTATACAAAGCAACCAAAGGTTTCAGGGAGAATCATCTACTTGGAGCAGGAGGTTTTGGAAAAGTCTATAAAGGAATACTTCCCAGTGGTACACAAATCGCGGTTAAGAGAGTCTACCATGATGCAGAACAAGGAATGAAGCAGTACGTGGCAGAGATTGCTAGTATGGGAAGGCTAAGGCACAAGAACTTGGTTCAGCTCCTCGGTTACTGCAGAAGAAAAGGCGAATTGCTTTTGGTCTATGATTACATGTCAAATGGAAGCCTTGATGACTACTTGTTCAATAAAAACAAGCTGAAAGACCTCACTTGGTCTCAGAGAGTAAATATAATCAAGGGAGTTGCATCTGCCCTTCTGTATCTGCATGAAGAGTGGGAACAAGTTGTGTTACATAGAGATATAAAAGCCAGCAACATTCTTTTAGGTGCCGATCTAAATGGAAGGTTGGGAGACTTTGGGTTAGCCAGATTCCATGATCGTGGTGTAAATCTCGAAGCCACACGAGTGGTAGGAACCATTGGCTACATGGCACCAGAGCTTACTGCAATGGGAGTAACCACTACTTGGACCGATGTCTATGCTTTTGGAGCTTTCATCCTTGAAGTGGTATGTGGGAGGAGACCAGTAGACCCTGATGCACCACGTGAACAGGTGATTTTGGTTAAGTGGGTTGCGAGCTGCGGGAGAAGAGATGCTTTAACTGATACTGTTGACAGCAAACTAATAGACTTTAAAGTTGGAGAGGCCAAGCTGCTTTTGAAGCTAGGCATGCTCTGTTCACAGGTCAACCCGGAAAACAGACCCAGTATGAGACAGATATTACAATATCTGGAAGGAAATGTAAGTGTTCCAGGTATATCATTTGACAAAGTTGCACTTGGTATGCCCAATATAAGCCATGAAACAGTAACACAAATGACAACAACCTCTACATCAGCTAATTTCTCATTTGAGGATGTTACAATCCTATTTGGCGGTCGCTAAAGCATGCATCACAGGCTGCTTTAACTACAAGAAAGTACTATTCTACTACAATTATGTGTGCTTAATGTGAATAATTGTATTTATGATGTGTTGTTTGCAAATCTATTGCCTCAGTACAGCTACTTTCTTTTTGGTATGTAATTTCAGGGAATTTGCCTAAGATGAAAACTTCATTTCTTTGTTTCTCTTGATGCCATATGAACCTTAACGACTTCTTTTTAATCAAGAAAATCTAACTTCAGTTGGTCGTAAAAGTTTTACATCATAAAGAGGCTAAGTTGGTGTGTGGATGCTAGATTATTTATGGAGATGATACTAAAGCTTGGGCTACCCTGTTTGCGGTAGAAGCCAGAGGACATACCTTATCTTGTACATATTTTTCCTGAAATGCCTCCACAGACACTTCTGGGATTAGTATTTTGACACTGTGCAAAGACTGCATCCAGTGCTCACATGATTTCCCAAAGAACCTGCAAAATCAGCAAAACCAATTGTCATAAACGTAGTTACCTGCAAAATCAGTGGACGAATGCTATACTTTAAACATATCATTACAATTTCTTCGTCTTTTGAACCTTAAATGTGAATCCATAATAAAGACATGCATTTACTGAGAAAATAGGGGTGACAATGGTAGTTTACTTACAAAAGTCGAAGAGCAGAAGGTATGCGATCCCTTGGGCTGATGTTGCCTATCAACCCTTCATTCCTATGCTTGGTCCAGCTAATGAACATTCAGGCACGTTAATCCGAGCAGGAGGATGTCTTATCAATTTTCATTAACAGTCCATAAATGGAGTCACATAGAACAGAGAGAGGGCCACCGACTTATGCTTTGGAAAACCTTAATATTTACCTCTCAGTGTTTTTCGGTTTCCACCCCAAACCAAAAAAAAATCCAATTACTGCTAGAATAAGCATGAAAAAGCTTTGTATCTCCCGTAAGAGTATGAAACATGTTAGGTCACAAAGAGTATATATAGATTCATATACATATATTTCACCAGAACTAACAATAACGAACATATTTTTCAACATTTCACTTCTTCAAGATTTTGGATTCAATTTCTTCCAAGCTGAGACCCTTGGTCTCTGGAACTACTAGTATTACAAACAACAGTGATATCAGTGCTATGCCTCCAAAGAGAAGGAATAGATTCTCGGCTCCAAGAAATTCCTGCAAAAAAAATGCAAGTGATGATGAGAGTTACTTAATAACTTCTATAGAATTTTTGAACCAGCGGTAACAGAAAAAGATACCTTCAAGGGCGAAAACGCAAAGGTCACAATAGCATTGGAGCCAAAGTTTGCAAGAACTGCAAGACTAATCCCTCTCCCTCTTGTGCGAAGCGGAAAAATCTCTGACACCATTAGCCAGCTGATGGGTCCAAATGAGATCTGGTTTGCAAGAAAGTAATACTTTTTAGTGAATATTGCTGAGACTTTAGTATAGCCTAGTTTCCAGTTTTCTCAAATATGCTAAACAAAACTTTGTAGCCACAGATAACAACGAGCTAGAGTACAAACCTGGTAACAACCAACATAGAGAAGTAGTGCACCAACAGCGACAAGGGGAAAGCCTCCAAGAAACTTGTAGTATGCTGACAGTAAAAACAAGGACAGCGCCTGGAATTTGGAAGATAACAAGATATTCAGAAAGGCCACCGTAATATTCAGAAAGCAAGATAACAGAACATATAGATATCAAGTTTCCAGAAACTCAGGCACGAGAGTTTTCATACAATGCCGCTGACACCTCCAATCAGTAAGGGTCGTCTGCCGAGATCATCAACTTTCGCAACAGCTACCCATGTCATCAGTAACTGGTAGAGTGTTAT